>NC_056438.1:68407879-68577879 GCF_018296145.1 Oncorhynchus tshawytscha
ACTGATGCCTTTAGTGAGAGGTCTAATGCTTTAATATTTAATCATTTCTGCCCTACGAATTCATATTCGTTATATAAATAGGCCCTTTTCATTTGTCTGGCTTGCCATTCCAAATAAAATTGAATATTTTTTGTTCATATCATTTAAAAAGCAGGTCACTAGGTGTAGGCAAAACCATAAGGAAATAGGTCAACTGTGATATGACTAGAGTTCATCAGGGTGATTTTTCTATAAATAGATAGGTATTTTCCTTTCCATGATAGCAAGATCTTAACTATTTTTGCTAACTTTCTATAAAAATGTATTTGAGTGAAATAATTTCTTTCTTTTGGGATTTGTATACCGAGTAAGTCCACATCTCCGTCAGACCATTTAATTGGTAAACTACACAGTTATGTAAAATTAGTGATCCAAAAAATCCTGTAATATAGTACACTTATCATAATTTGGTTTTAATCTAGAAAAGACAGCAAAAGTATCTAGATCCTCATGAGGCCGTGGAGAGAGTAGTTTTAAAAGAAAACATGACTCATCAGAGTACAATGACACCTTAGCTTCTAATCCCTTAATATTATTGTTGATCTAATTTTACCAGCTAACATTTTGATGGCAATAATAAATAGATATGCCGATAGTGGACGACCTTGTGTTTTACTCCTCTAGATAGTTTAAAACTTTCTGAGATGTAGCCATTTACCATTTTACACCTAGGGTTGCTATACATAACTTTAACCCATTTTATAAGAGATTCCCCAAAATAGAAATATTCTCTGCATTTATACAGTTGAAGTCAGAAGTTTACATAAACAAGTTAATGACTCCAACCTAAGTGTTTCAACCACTCCACACATTTCTTGTTAACTATAGTTTTGGCAAGTCGGTTTGGATATCTACTTTGTGCATGACAAGTAATTTTTCCAAAAAATTTTTAGACAGATTATTTCAGTCGGTCAGAAGTTTACCTTCACGAAGTTGACTGTGCCTTTAAACAGCTTGGAAAATTCCAGAAAATAATGTCATGACTTTAGAAGTTTCTGATAGGCTAATTGACATAATTTAAGTCAAATAGAGGTGTAGCTGTGGTTATATTTCAGGACCTACCTTCAAACTCAGTTCCTCGTTGCTTGACATCATGGGAAAAATCCAAAGAAATCGGCCAAGACCTCAGAAAAAAAAGTTGTAGACCTCCACAAGTCTAGTTCATCCGTAGGAGCAATTTCCAAAGCCTGAAGGTACCACATTCTTCTGTACAAACAATAGTATGCAAAGTATAAACACCATGGGACCACGCAGTCGTCATACTGCCCAGGAAGGAGACGCGTTCTGTCTCCTAGAGATGAACGTACTTTGATGTGAAAAGTGCAAATCAATCCCAGAACAACAGCAAAGGACCTTGTGAAGATGCTGGAGGAAACAGGTACAAAAGTATCTATTTCCACAGTAATACGAGTCCTATATCGACATAACCTGAAAGGCCGCTCAGCAAGGAAGAAGCCACTGCTCCAAAACACCATAAAAAAGACAGACTACAGTTTGCAACTGCACATGGGGACAAAGATCATACTTCTTGGAGATATGTCCTCTGGTCTGATGAAACAAAAATAGAACTGTTGTTTTCCCATAATGACCATCATTATGTTTGGAGGAAAAAGGGGCAGACTTGCAAGCTGAAGAACACCATCCCAACCGTGAAGCACGGGGGTGGGTCAGCATCATGTTGTGGGGGTGCTTTGCTGCAGGAGGGACTGGAACTTCACAAAATAGATGGCATGAGGCAGGACAATTATGTGGATATACAGTGGGGCAAAAAGGTATTTAGTCAGCCACCATGGAGCCTCTTAAAGAAGTTACAGGTCTGTGAAAGCCAGAAATCTTGCTTGTTTGTAGGTGACCAAATACTTATTTTCCACCATAATTTGCAAATAAATTCATTAAAAATCCTACAATGTGATTTTCAGGATTTTTTTTTCTCTCATTTTGTCTGTCATAGTTGAAGTGTACCTATGGTGAAAATTACAGGCCTCTCATCTTTTTAAGTGGGAGAACTTGCACAATTGGTGGCTGACTAAATACTTTTTTGCCCCACTGTATTGAAGCAACATCTCAAGACATAAGTCAGGAAGTTAAAGCTTGGTCACAAATGGGTCTTCCAAATGGACAATGACCACAAGCATACTTCCAAAGTTGTGGCAAAATGGCTTAAGGACAACAAAGTCAAGGTATTGGAGTGGCCATCACAAAGCCCTGACCTCAAGTCAATAGGAAATGTGGGCAGAACTGAAAATTATTGTGCAAGCAAGGAGGCCTACAAACCTGACTCAGTTACACCAGCTCTGTCAGGAGGAATGGGCCAAAATTCATCCAACTTATTGTGGGAAGCTTGTGGAAGGCTACCCGAAGCGTTTGACCCAAGTTAAATAATTTAAAGGCAATGCTACCAAATACTAATTGAGTGCATGTAAACTTCTGACCCACTGGGAATGTGATGAAAGAAATAAAAGCTGGGAAAAAAATCACTACTATTATTCTGACATTTCACATTCTTAAAATAAAGTGGTGATCCTAACTGACCTAAAACAGGGAATTTTTACTAGGATTAAATGTCAGGAATTGTGAAAAACTGCATTTAATGTACTTGGCTAAGGTGTATGCAAACTTCCAACTTCAACTGTATATAAACTCGTCGTACTTTATCAAAAGCCTTTTCAAAATCAACCATGAAAACCAGGCCTGGTGTCCCCGATATTTCATAGTATTCTATTGTTTCCAGTACTTGTCTTATATTATCTCCAATGTATCGTCCATGTAAAAAACCTGTCTGTGCCTGTCTGTGGATGAATAATATCTGACATTACTTTAATTCTATACACCAAACATTTTGCTAGGATCTTTGCATCACAACACTTGAAGTGTAAGAGGTCTCCAATGTTTTAAATACACACCACTTGGGTCCTTTTTCAGTAATAATGATATCAGACCTTCTTGTTCCGTATCCAATAGGAGTGGTTACAAAATGCTAATGGTCCTCTGAGTATATCAAAAAAAGTTTGTATAATACCTCCACTGGTCTGCCATCCAGCCCTGGAGTTTTCCCAGCCTTAAAGGCTTTAATTGCATCAAGAAGTTCCTCCTCTGTAATTTGGCCTTCACATGAGTCTTTCTGTACAGATGTTCATTTTACATTATTATTAGGAAAGAAATCCATACAATTAGTGTCAGTTAGTGGAGATGGAGACAAAAAAAAAAAACATTATGAAAAGTACTTTACTTCCTCTTTCAAAATATTATTCAGTGAAACATGCATGACTCCATTTGTAACAAGTTCAATACATTTTTTTGGTAGCATTTCTATATTGAAGATTGAAATAGAATTTGGTGCATTTTCTCCCATTTAGCTTTATTTTTATGACATTACATTGGATCTTCCTGAATAAGTTCCTCCTTTTCTTCTTTCCTCGAGCTTATTCTGTGCCTCTATGGTAGTTTTTAATGGCTATCTAACTGTACCGTTAGTCCTTCAATTTCATTTGTTAATATGGACTCTTTGGATCGAAATTGCTTTTGTTTTATAGATGAGTACTGAATTGCATGGCCTCTAAAGGCACATTTAAAAGTGTCCCATACAATAAGGGGATCTGCTGTACCTGTTACGTATGAAAAAGTCAGTTACACATTCTTCTGTCCTAGATCTAAACAATTTATCATCTAGTAGGCTTTGATTAAATTTCCAATATCATCGCCCACGTGGAAATTCTGTAAGAGTAATAATATATATATATATATATATATATATATATATATGCCAATAATGTGATGATCCGACCACATTCTGTCCCCTATCAACACTTTTGGTGCCAGAGAGAATGGCATAAGAAAGTAGTCAAGACGACTAGCTTGATTAAGCAGTCGCCATGTATATCTCACTAGGTCAGGGTATTTAAGTCCCCATATATCCACTAATTCCAATATATCCATGACATTCATGATTTCCTTAAGTGCCTGGGGGTGATAGTTTGTAGTGTGATTTCCTTTACGGTCCATAGAAATATTTATAACCGTATTAAAATTCCCCACCATAATAATAGAGTCTAGTGTTGCTTGTAGAGTTGATACATTCTTATATATATATTTTCAAAGAAGCTTGGATCATCATTATTTGGACCGTATGTGTTAATAAGCCATATGTTTATTGTCCAATAACATATTTAAAATTATCCATCTATTTTGATTATGTTTGGACAATTTGCACACAATTTGTCTTGGGTCACTATAACTATATCTATTTTGCCAATTGGATTGATCCCCTCTACCACACGGAACCCCACTAATCTACAGACGGAAACGAGGTGGCTAAATACAGACCTCCATCCTATGCTAGCTTGCTACCGATGGCCCGGCTAGCTGTCTGAATCGCCGTGACCCCAACCAACCTCACTACTCACTGGACCCTTATGATCACTCGACTAAGCATGCCTCTCCTTAATGTCAATATGCCTTGTCCATTGCTGTTCTGGTTAGTGTTTATTGGCTTATTTCACTGTAGAGCCTCTAGCCCTGCTCACTATACCTTATTCTAGCTTTCAGTTCTACCACCCACACATGCGATGACATCACCTGGTTTCAATTATGTTTCTAGAGACAATATCTCTCTCTTCATCACTCAATACCTAGGTTTACCTCCACTGTATTCACATCCTATACCTTGAAGCTATTTTATCGACCCCAGAAATCTCCTTTTACTCTCTGCTCCAGACGTTCTCGACGACCACTTCTCATAGTTTTTAGCCGTACCCTTATCCTACTCCTCCTCTGGTGATGTAGAGGTGAATCCAGGCCCTGCAGTGCCTAGCTCCACTCCTATTTCCCAGGTGCCCTCTTTTGATGACTTCTGTAACTGTAATAGCCTTTGGTTTCATGCATGTTAGCATTAGAAGCCTCCTCCCCAAGTTTGTTTTATTCACTGCTTTAGCACACTCTACCAACCCAGATGTCCTAGCCGTGTCTGAATCCTGGCTTAGGAAGACCACCAAAAATTCTGAAATCTTCATCCCTAACGACAACATTTTCAGACAAGATAGAACAGCCAAAGGGGGCGGTGTTGCAATCTACTGCAAAGATAGGACAGAACTCTGCAGGCTACTATCCAGGTCTGTACCCAAAATATTGAACTTCTACTTTTAAAAATCCACCTCTCTAAAAACAAGTCTCTCACCATTGCCGCCTGCTATAGACCACCCTCTGCCCCCAGCTGTGCTCTGGACACCATATGTGAACTGATTGCCCCCCCATCCATCTTCAGAGCCCGTGCTGCTAGGCGACCTAAACTGGAAAATGCTTAACACCCCAGCCATCCTGCAATCTAAGCTTGATGCCATCAATCTCACACAAATGATCAATTAACCTACCAGGTACCACCCCAAAGCTGTAAACACGGGCACCCTCATAGATGTCACCCTAACCAACTTGCCCTCTAAATACACCTCTGCTGTTTTCAACCAAGATCTCAGCGATCACTGCCTCATTGCCTGCATCTGTAATGGGTCAGCAGTCAAACACTCCCTGAAACACTTCAGTGAGCAGGCCTTTCTAATCAACCTGTCCGGGGTATCCTAGAAGGTTATTGATCTCATCCCGTAAGTAGAGGATGCCTGGTTATTTTTTTTAAAATGCCTTCCTCACCATCTTAAATAAGCACGCCCCATTCAAGAAATTTAGAACCAGGAACAGATATCGCCCTTGGTGCTCTCCAGACCTGACTGCCCTTAACCAACACAAAAACATCCTATGGCGTTCTGCATTAGCATCGAACAGCTCCGGTGACATACAACTTTTCAGGGAAGCTAGAAACCAATATACACAGGCAGTTAGAAAAGCCAAGGCTAGCTTTTTCAAGCAGAAACTTGATTCCTGCAACAAACTCAAAATTGTTCTGGGACACTGTAAAGTCCATGGAGAATAAAAACACCTCCTCCCAGCTGCCCACAAGATAGGAAACACTGTCACCACCAATAAATCCACTATAATTGAGAATTTCAATAAGCATTTTTGACCCAAACTGCTACAGACTCTCTATCCTACCCTGCCTTTCTAAAGCCACGTCAACAAACAGATTACCGACCATTTCGAATCCCACCATACCTTCTCCGCTATGCAATATGGTTTCAGAGCTGGTCATGGGTACACCTCAGCCACGCTCAAGGTCCTAAACAATATATTAACCGCCATCGATAAGAAACAATACTGTGCAGACGTATTCATTGACCTGACCAAAGGCTTTCGACTTGTACGCTCTCGTTGGCTGGCCCTCGCTTCATATTCGTCGCCAATCCCACTGGCTCCAGGTCATCTACAAGACCCTGCTAGGTAAAGTCCCCCCTTATCTCAGCTCGCTGGTCACCATAGCAGCACCCACCTGTAGCACATGCTCCAGCAGGTATATCTCTCTGGTCACCCCCAACACCAATTCCTCCTTTGGCCGCCTCTCCTTCCAGTTCCCTGCTGCCAATGACTGGAACGAACTACAAAAATCTCTGAAACTGGAAACACTTATCTCCCTCACTAGCTTTAAGCACCAACTGTCAGAGCAGCTCACAGATTACTGCACCTGTAGCCCATGCACCTATAGCCCATCTATAATTTAGCCCAAACAACTACCTCTCCCCCTACTGTATTTATTTATTTTGCTCGTTTGCACCCCATTATTTCTCTTGCACATTCTTCCACTGCATATTTACTGTTCGTGTTTTACGTGCTATATTGTATTTACTTCGCCACCATGGCCTTTCAAATTTTTTTTGCATTTACCTCCCATTGTATATAGACTTATTTTTCTACTGTATGTTTGTTTTACTCCATGTGTAACTGTGTTGTTGTACCTGTCGAACTGCTTTGCTTCATCTTGGCCAGGTCGCAGTTGTAAATGAGAACTTGCTCTCAACTTGCCTACCTGGTTAAATGAAATTTAAAAAAAAATGTGGATCAAAATTACTGTTAATTAAAACCATCACCCCTTTTTCATTTCTTTGCCCATGGGAGAAATATATTTTGTCCCCCTCAATCCTTTTTCCACAAAACTGGCACAATTCTAAAAATTGTTGTGCCAGGTAAAGAACCTTAGTGTTGTTTTCTTATCTGCTAAGCCATTACAATTATAACTGGCTATATTTATTTCACCATGAGACAACCTACAATTATATTTATCAAAATATATGTTTGTAAACGTAACATGATAATTGAGTGTCTATATTGTTGTACCATGATATTTGCATTGCTACTAAGTAAACCTCCAATTGGTCCCCACTATTCCACCGCTAAAAGCCCTCATCTAGAGTTGGGTTGTCATACCAATGCCTGGCAGACCACCCCCGACCCACAATATGGCACAGCCCTGAAAAGACTGGGATCCATCCTTCGAAAAGAGCACACAGTGCCATTTACAGAACAAAAGTAGATCAACGGCCAAATGCATTTCCATCGCCCTCACCTCAATTTGTATTACACACACATACACAGTGGGGCAAAAAAGTATTTAGTCAGCTACCAATTGTGCAAGTTCTCCCACTTAAAAAGATGAGAGACCTGTAATTTTCATCATAGGTCCACTTCAATTATGACAGACAAAATGAGAAAAGAAAATCACATTGTAGGATTTTTAATGAATTTATTTGCAAATTATGGTGGAAAATAAGTATTTGGTCACCTACAAACAAGCAAGATTTCTGGCTCTCACAGACCCGTAACAACTTCTTTAAGAGGCTCCTCTGTCCTCCACTCGTTACCTGTATTAATGGCACCTGTTTGAACTTATCAGTATAAAAGACACCTGTCCACAACCTCAAACAGTCACACTCCAAACTCCACTATGGCCAAGACCAAAGAGCTGTCAAAGGACACCAGAAACAAAATTGTATACCTGCACCAGGCTGGGAAGACTGAATCTGCAATAGGTAAGCAGCTTGGTTTGAAGAAATCAACTGTGGGAGCAATTATTAGGAAATAGAAGACATACAAGACAACTGATAATCTCCCTCAATCTGGGGCTCCACACAAGATCTCACCCCGTGGGGGTCAAAATGATCACAAGAACGGTGAGCAAAAATCCCAGAACCACACGGGGGGACCTAGTGAATGACCTGCAGAGCGCTGGGACCAAAGTAACAAAGCCTACCATCAGTAACACACTACACTGCCAGGGAGTCAAATCCTGCAGTGCCAGACGTGTCCCCCTGCTTAATCTAGTACATGTCCAGGCCCATCTGAAGTTTGCTAGAGAGCATTTGGATGATCCAGAAGAAGATTGGGAGAATGTCATATGGTCAGATAAAACCAAAATAGAACTTTTTGGTAAAAACTCAACTCATGTTTGGAGGACAAAGAATGCTGAGTTGCATCCAAAGAACACCATACCTACTGTGAAGCATGGGGGTGGAAACATCATGCTTTGGGGCTGTTTTTCTGCAAAGGGACCAGGACGAATGATCTGTGTAAAGGAAAGAATGAATGGGGCCATGTATCGTGAGATTGAGTGAAAACCTCCATCAGCAAGGGCATTGAAGATGAAACGTGGCTGGGTCTTTCAGCATGACAATGATCCCAAACACACCGCCTGGGCAACGAAGGAATGGCTTCGTAAGAAGCATTTCAAGGTCCTGGAGTGGCCTAGCCAGTCTCCAGATCTCAACCCCATAGAAAATCTTTGGAGGGAGTTGAAAGTCCGTGTTGCTGGGCAACAGCCCCAAAACATCACTGCTCTAGAGGAGATCTGCATGGAGGAATGGGCCAAAATACCAGCAACAGTGTGAGAACCTTACAGAAAACATTTGACCTCTGTTATATACCCTTTGTTGGCAATGACAAAGTATTGAGAAACTTTTGTTATTGACCAAACACTTATTTTTCCACCATAATTTGCAAATAAATTCATTAAAAATCCTACAAATGTGATTTTCTGGATTCTTTTCCCCTCATTTTGTCTGTCATAGTTAAAGTCTACCTATGATGAAAATTACAGGCCTCATCTTAAGTGGGAGAACTTGCACAATTGGTGGCTGACTAAATACTTTTTTGCCCCACTGTATATTAAAAATCTTGTTTCTTATTTTCCATAATTAGCTATTAATATTTGTAGTAATGTAGGCAATTTATGCAAAGTATTTTACCTCTCACCATTACCAAAATTACATGATTGCAAAAAAGTACATTGCAAGCAATTATATTATTGTCCTTTCATTATTGAGCAAATCAAGGAGAATTTGGAATGGAGTCCAGAACCCAATTCCTCTAACACATACAGATCCCTCCAACACAATAAGCCAACCCCTGTACCCCAGGAGCAAAAAAGGAATGAATACTACCCACAATGCACCATGGTGATTGGAACCCCCCATGGCCATTGGCTCTTGGAGAAGCCCTGTGTGTGTGTGTGTGTGTGTGTGTGTGTGTAGTTGGTAAGCTTTGAGTTACGCATTTGGACTGTTCTTGGTTCTATTGCCTTCATATGTCAGATAGTTTGCTCCACTGTGAAATTACTGAAAACACCAGCATTTTTTAAATATTTTTTTTAAGAAGTGAAGCTTTGCAGTAAAAATACACCATCATGGCTCAGATTCAGAAGTTAGAATAACAGCCATCTATATACATCTAATGAGTCCATCCCATGGTGTCTCTGTCAATAAAATAACTAAAGCATTCATACACACAGTCAGGGTTCATGGCAATCTCTCCCCAGCAGTCCCATCTCTTCAAAAACTGGTGAGGAAACCTAGGATATTTATCCACTGAAATAAAGAACAATTAGATCAGAGCCTTTGAATTATTCATGAATCAGTGTGTGTGTGTGTATTTTAAAACAAGGTGGTGCTAGATTTTGGGTCCTGAGTGTAAAAATGTGTCTGCAAGAGAGAGCTTATGCATAGACATGGTACACAGCGGCACCCTGTGGACGAATGTGTAACTGTCTAGTGGGACTTCCATGTAGGAAATTACAGGTATGACAAATCCATAGCTGATATGAAAGAATTGGACAGCAAGCAATATTGCCTTGATAGTCCAAGGACTCGATTCTATACTGATCATGGACGTTCAGCGCGATTGAAATGTAAAGGCCATGTTCCCCTGGTCACAGAAAGTGCATTCAGTGAATGCTTCATGTCGGTTCAAATCGTAAATTACCGTCACATTTCAATCCCGCTATAGCACTGAACTTCTGCAAAACGGATTGAATCAAGCCATAAACTGAATTTTCACCATATGATTTTGCATGTTCCTAGAGACTAGGTGTCAATACAGGATTGGTCAATAGACTAGGACGGAGTCTATATGCTCATTACATTCCTGGTCAGATCACAAGTTCACGGTCGTTTTCATTAGCGCACTCTGAAGCCAACATTTTCGGAATGGAAAAACAAGCGTTTCTTAACGTCAGGTAGTCCATCCCCATTTTGCCCCGTTTGCTTTAGTTTCATCCTAGTGAATAGACTGGGCTTTACTCCCAGTTGAAGTAAAACATGAGACCAGTCAGAAGTTTATGTGTGCCTTGCTTTAAATACGGATAACATAAGTGTTTAAGGGGCTATGACAGTGACACATTGGAATTAAGGCTTTGGGGGCTATAAACAAACCATATACAATAACCATATTGTCACATGAACACAGTCCGAGGTTCAACCTTAACTCAAGAAAAAAGAAAAAACTAGCAAGCTCACCTTCAAACGATCTAACTGATAATGGTGAAGAACAAAGTGTAATAGAGGATTAACAGTTAGTTGACATGTACATTTGTTCTGTGTCTTGGGATCATAAAATGGCAAATCAACAACACCAGCACACAGAATGGCATTGGTAGTCAGGTGCAATGGCTAAATATACAACAGCCATCTCTCTTGACATTCACTTCCCTGTTACTGCATAGGCCAGGTCAGACTACAGGCAGGTCTCTCTGGAAGTTTAAGAGATATCCTGTAAATGAAAGGTTAAATAGGTTGGATTGGACACCTCGACCTGAACGGGGATATAATATGGAGTCTCTGCTGCTGTGGCAGAGTAAGAACTGGGGCTCCGCGTGTGTGTCAGAGATAGGGGTCCTGAAATGACGTAAGGGGCGGCGTGCCAATCAGGCTGTCCAGAGTGTATTAATAATATGAACCCAGAATAGTCCGTACACACCGTCCCCATTAACTGTGTGTAGGTCATTCATACACTGTGCCAGGTCATCCTGAAATGAAGAAAGTTTGTTCTAAGGGTGCCCACATGACTGAGTGAGTCAATACACTGAGCCAATTCACCCTGGCATTAATAACCTATGTGCCATTGTGTGTGTGTGTGTGTGTGTGTGATTAAGGGTGTGTGGGAGAGAGTTAGTGGTCACCTGACCTCTGATCTTAATCTGGTTATACAACTAGCCCCATTAAAAGTCCTACCAACCCAGTTCTATAATTAGAAAATACTCTGACATACAAAATCCAAACCCACAGCCAACCATCATAACAAATAGAAGCTTTCCAGTGGCTGCACAGACATCTAGGGTTTCAGAAAGTGGCCAGTCCTTGAGTAAATGGCAAAGTTAGCAGTCTTTTCCACAGCTTCTTTTGGCAGTCCCTCTTGCAACCAGAGAACGCACACCAAGGCATCTGAAATCCATACAATCTGAGGTAAGTAGTGACTGCTTTTTACATTATTTGAGATCCTGTACATCAGGGGTACTCAAGTACTATTTTAGAAGGTCCGGTCATATAAATTTCCTCGGTTGCAAAGGTCCGGATAAATAGAAATATATCATCGTAGTAACAAACCCCCAACTCACAACCCACATTTGTCCATGTCTTGTGTGTTTATATGATACCAGCGGTTGAGGCTCGACAGATTCAAAACGTAATAATAAATACATAATTTAGGGCCAGGTTCAAAATTATGGTCTTCGCGTCACCTTGCTTTCTGATGGTGCAATTGACCGCAACTTTCACTTCCTCTTTCCCAACCAACCAGAGCTCCATTACGTAAGCAGCCAATCAGAAAGGAGAAATGTGTCTGAGGGGGCGTGGTCAACACCACCCAGACAAGAAGTGGGAGGCTAGACAGGATACGTCCACCCCTCTTTTGGTCCATTCTTTCCCCTCTCTGGCCGAGTTCTTTCCTCTTCTCCACAGCGCTACATTTCATTCTCTCCATCAGACCTCCATCTTCTTCAGCTGTTCGTAGGTAACAAAGAACTAAGGAGGAGTTAAGGACAAGGCACAGAAAGAGAGAAATAAAAAATAAAAACATCCTTCTCCGTGCAGGAGCTTTGCTAGGAACATAACACATCAAACACACCACGTCCACTCCACCCTGTAGACTACCATTCCCGTTCCTAGCTCACCTCGGTGACCCCCTGGTTACCCGTTCCTAGCTCACCTCGGTGACCCCCTGGTTACCCGTTCCTAGCTCCCCTGGTTACCCCCTGGTTACCCGTTCCTAGCTCCCCTGGTTACCCGTTCCTAGCTCCCCTGGTTACCCGTTCCTAGCTCACCTTGGTGACCCCCTGGTTACCCGTTCCTAGCTCCCCTGGTTACCCGTTCCTAGCTCACCTCGGTGACCCCCTGGTTACCCGTTCCTAGCTCCCCTGGTTACAGGTTCTTAGCTCCCTTCTGTAATCCCCTGGTTACCCGTTCCTAGCTCCCCTGGTTACAGGTTCTTAGCTCCCTTCTGTAATCCCCTGGTTACCCGTTCCTAGCTCCCCTGGTTACAGGTTCTTAGCTCCCTTCTGTGATCCCCTGGTTACCCGTTCCTAGCTCCCCTGGTTACAGGTCCTTAGCTCCCTTCTGTGATCCCCTGGTTACCCGTTCCTAGCTCCCCTGGTTATAGGTCCCTAGCTCCCTTCTGTGATCCCCTGGTTACCCGTTCCTAGCTCCCCTGGTCACAGGTTCCTAGCTCCCGTCCGTGATCCCCTGGTTACCTCAATGTAATAATCACATTACATGGCTGAGGTTTAGTTATAGCTGCTACCTCTGCCCAATCTATAGGCCCACTCTCCTAAAGGTTTATACTTGTTCTAATGCCATATCTGTAGATAATTAATTAGAATGTAACAAGTGTCACTGTTCAAAACATTTAATTTATACTCCGATGGAATGTCTGTAGACCGTTGGTTTCCTTGTTGCATAGACATGAAAAAAGTTAATGTCTGTGCGACTGTCGCAACATCCGTTGTGGTTACTGGGCTGCTACAGCAACAAGACCAAATCCACCTGTGACAAGACGGTGCATGAGTTGTAAAATTCTCAGATGAAAATGTACTTTTATTCCGTGACTTTTTGTAAATTGTAAATAATGTTGGTGGATAATGAATCAAATAAAATAATAAAAGTAGGCTATTTAGAAGTCATGCAGAAGCTATCATTTTGGGTTTATACTCGTTCATGATGTCACCGAGACATCTGTCTACAGACCAACTGTAAACCAGCCTCATCATGCCACAGGGAACAGATTTCTCTCCCCCTATTGTTCTCCCTCAAATCTTCTTTCCCTTTCCCTCTCTCTTAATGCACCAAAGGGACTCGGCCACTCTCCAAACATAAACCCTTCCCGTTTATTTCTCTCCCCCCACCCCCTTCTTCCTCCCCCTCTTCCTTACCCTCCATCTTCCTCACCACCATTCTGGTCCTAGATCCCTCTGTTACCCTAGGTGAAACTGGATTGCTATTACAGCAGCTGTAATGTGTGTGCAACTGCATTACATAATTGCGTTAGCTGGCATTAGATTCACCCTCTGGTGCCATTGGAATGTCCAAACTAAGGTTGGGATCAATTCCATCAAAATTCCAGTAAATTTAGGAACTGCATTCCTATAAAGAAACTCCATGACCAACTCTACAGATTGATATTAAACTGGAATTGACCTCGACTCTGGTGCAACCCGTCAGTGGTAGATAAACATACACAAATGAAAACATAAACACACTTCTGTGAGTAGGTGAAAGGATACGATGATGTTCCATGGGCCGAGACGGAGCCAGTTGGGGAAAAATCCTTTGTAGAGTGCCATGAAGCCCTCAGACCGCGACGTCTAAAGACACAAAACGTTACACACACACACACACACACACACACACAGAGCCCTGTACCAATCATTGCCCCGCATCTATGGGCTGTATTCATAATGCCAATTCTGTTGCAAAACACTTCTTAAACAGAACGGGGAGGGACCTACCTGAATTTGTCCAATACATTCTGTTTTGCAGGTGTTTAGACTAATGATTACACCCCTGGTTCATATGGTGTGTCATCAAATCAAATTTATTTATATAGCCCTTCGTACATCAGCTGATATCTCAAAGTGCTGTACAGAAACCCAGCCTAAAACCCCAAACAGCAAGCAATGCAGGTGTAGAAGCACGGTGGCTAGGAAAAACTCCCTAGAAAGGCCAAAACCTAGGAAGAAACCTAGAGAGGAACCAGGCTATGTGGGGTGGCCAGTCCTCTTCTGGCTGTGCCGGGTGGAGAGTATAACAGAACATCATCAGGGTTTCCGTTAGGAAAATTGACTTTCAGCATTTTTATTTACCGGACATTTGAGAAATACCAATATTAGCGGAGTAACGAACAGCGAAACCACTAGTCTATGTCAATCTACTATCCCCCATAGTAGAAAAGTTCCCCTATTCTATTGGTCAGCATGTTGTTCTGTGCGAGAAATAAATAGCCTATTCCAAAACAGACTCTGGGACAATAGATCCCAAACTTTACAACCAGTAGTCCTATGTTACACCAAAAAATAAATCAATTCAAAAGCAATGAGACTGATGCAACAGATCAGATCTATTAGCTTAACATTTTGATATAATGTGAAGAAATAATCGTTTAAGCACAGCAATGCGCACAAAGCAGTAAACTACGCGCGAATGCTGGTTCCATAATGCAATTAGCAGAGAAACCCAGGTGCCAGAAGCGCACCACACATGCGAGTGGTTTCATGTGAAAGAGATTAAAATATCTTTAGAAATATGGGAGATCTAAAGATGCAACTAGCATGGGTTGCTAATATGACAAGGAATAAAGTTCGGCTATTTGACAATAAAATAAAAGTTGATTTGAAAACCAGTAGAACATGAGAAATAGGCTGGTTTTAATGGCATATGGAAGTCTCTATAAAATAATTTTGGCTAGGCAAGACAGGCCTCATAATAAATAAGATACAAACTAATGAAAATAGACATGAACCCTGAGCTCTATGTAACAAAATATGTTGCTGTTCATCCAGGAATTTTGGGAGCACGGTGCGAATAGGAAAAAAATCTCCCAGATAATAACTGCTGTAATAAGGCTTCACTTTGTTTGGAGTGCCCTAGAGAAAAAGTGAGTGCAGAGTCAATCGCGTAAAGGCTGCACCACTACTACAGCAAAAATGGCTTGCTTCTAGCCCACCAGGTTCTGACCCATATTACCGGAACAACATTTTTATCTTCCTATAGCAGATCACATTTCCCATTCATAAACCATGTTTTGGGCCTTTATAAAATTATTTGCGGGCCATTAACATGACTTTAAAAAGTGTAAACAAATGGTTACATCATTGGCTAGCTAGCTAACAACCTAGTAACTTTACCTGTATATCCAAACATTTGGGGATACAGAAAGGAAAAGGGATAGCTTCTTCAGGAGATCAATCATAGCATTGAATGAACGCACATTGTCATCACAAACCTGATTCTTATTTACAATGACGGCCTAACCCGGACGACACTGGGCCAATTGTGCGCCGCCCTATTGGGACTCCCGTTCACAGCCGGTTGTGAGACAGCCCGGGATCGAACCAGGGTCTGTAGTGATGCCTCTAGCACTGAGATGCAGTGCCTTAGACCGCTGCGATAAGCATGACCATTCAAATGTATTTCCATCGACTGATATTTCCAGACTAAAAGCATTATTTTGTAATGGGATTCCATCCCACCCCCCTTTCTCCTGGACAATTAGTCGGTGCTAATTTATTTGATCTTTGGGCCAAAAAGCCAGCCATAACCCTGGTGTGCCTACCTACCTGAAGTAAGCAGTCCAGTGTTCCCTGGTAGGTGACAGCTCCGTATGTCTGGTTCATCATCCGTGTGCGGACCACGTCTATGGGGTTAGAGGCCAGAGCCCCCGCCAGACCACACGCAAAACTGGACCTGGGAACCAGAGGGAAAGGGTCAGAGGTTCCCTAGTCTTACGCAGCCATATGTTGCTCTCTTGTGGAGAGTTAACAGAGTGGTGGGTGAGCATTGATGATGTCACTCACAAGAAGTGTGTGTAAATGTTGTCACCCATGTGACAATCCATAATCAGGTGTTTCTTTGCGAGGTCATAGGCAGGAAGCTCCACCCCCACTACGATGGCTGCTCTCTGCGCTGTCAGAGACACACCCTGTGAGAGCGAGAGAGAGTGAGGGGGGTTAAAAGTGTGTGTGTGTGTGTGTGTGTGTGAAACTGTGTGTGTCCATACACCTACCTTCCACAGCCCCCTGGTTCCTTCCTGTTGGTAGATGTTGATGAAGTTTCCCATCATGCTTCCCTGGATCACACTGCCCTGAGCCTGCATACGGATCTGGGAACACCAGGAAGGAAAAACTGTTAGGATAAAAGTCAACTCAAATGAACAGAAAACCAGTATGCAGATGACAGGAGAGACTAGTGAGAGTTATCAGCACTGGATGACAATTTAACATGGCCTTCGGTGATCTGCCACAAATAGTTAAGCTTAGGGGGAAACACTGCTGAGGTGTGTGTAGAGCCACGATGTTAAGGTGCCAAGGGTTCACCAGCTGTCCTCATCTGCATTCTGACCCACTGTGTTCTGCATTCTGGCCTACTTAAAGCCTTGCCAATGCTCTTAAGACCAAACAAATGATAACAATAACAATGTTAATGTGTTGAATGCAGATCAGTCTCATCCTTAAACTTAAAGGGAAATATAAATCTGCCTGCATACCTGGTTGAGTGGTGTGTGTATGTCCAGAGGGTTATTTAAGTGTGTGAATAGAGCTAAGCACTTGACCAACGACCCCCCCCACACACACACACAGCGCAAAAGGGAACACACTACCTTTGAAAACACACTGTTCTAACTTTCAGCCAACCCAATTAAATCCTAAAAACACACATACGCCCACATGATATGGCTATTTCTGGTGGGCACGAGTCTGGAAATATCTCAGTGACCCCCCTCCCATACACACTTCAACCCCCACCTCCCCCCCAGACACAACCCTGTACCCATAGAATTAATGTAGGAACCTTATTTAGAAACTGCAAGTACTTTCACCCCCTCACACACCCTCCAATCCATTAAAACCTCTTAAGGATCTGACCCTTTTTTCATTTTCCGCTTAAAATGACATTTAAATGATATCGTTTGAAAGAAAACACTTTGAAGTTTGTGGAAATGTTAAATGAATGTAGGAGAAAATAACACATTAGATCTGTTAAAAGATAAAGTAAAAAAAACACGAGTTTTTTTTTGTACCATCATCTTTGAAATGCAAGAGAAAGAATTTGCACTTGGGAGTATGGCTAGACGGTACACTGTCCTTCTCTTGGTACATATCAAAGCTGCAGGCTAAAGTTAAATCTAGACTTGGTTTCCTCTATCGTAATCACTCCTCGTTCACCCCAGCTGCCAAACTAACCCTGATTCAGATGACCATCCTACCCATGCTAGAATACAAAGACATTTATAGATCGGCAGATAAGGGTGCTCTCGAGCAGCAAGATGTTCTTTACCAGTCGGCCATCAGATTTGCCACCAATGCTCTTTAATGGACACATCACCACACTCTATACTCCTCTGTAAAACTGGTCATCTCTGTATACCTGTCGCAAGACTCACTGGTTGATGCTTATTTATAAAACCCTCTTAGGCCTCACTCCCCCCCCCATCTGAGATATCTACTGCAGCTGCTACAGTGTTGTGTCGCTAACATGCTGTGTTGTCGTCTTAGGTCTCTATGTAATGTTGTCTCTTGTCGTGGTGTGTTTTGTCTTATAATTTATATTTAAAAATATATTTTTTTAATCCCAGCCCCCATCCCCTTTTGGTAGGTCGCCAATGTAAATAAGAATTTGTTCTTAACTGACTTTAGTTAAATAAAAAGTTAAATAAAATAAATGTATTATTCCAGCTCAGGCACAATTTAGATTTTGGCCACTAGATGGCAACAGTGTGTGCGCAAGATTTTAGACTGATCCAATGAACCATTGGATACCTGTTCAAAATGTTGTATTAAGACTGCCCAAATGTGCCTAATTGGTTAATTAATACATTTTCAAGTTCATAACTGTGCACCCTGCTCAAACAATAGAATGGCATTATTTCACTGTAATACCTACTGTAAATTGGACATTGCCATTAGATTAACAAGAATTGAAGCTTTCTACCAATATCAGATATGTCTATGTCCCGAGATGTTTTTTGTTACTTACAACCTCATGCTAATCACATTAGCCTATGTTAGCTCAACCATCCCGTGGGAGGGGGAACACCGATCCCGTATTAATGTAGAAATCCAGCTCAGCCTGAATGCTAGGGGTTTAGGCAGGCCCAGAGAGGATCACTGCTTATGCTCTGAGACAAAGAAACAGAGCCAAAACACTGTATTTTGTTCAGATCAACCCTGCCGGTCTCTGTTGGCTTCTAATACCCAGGAAACTACTGACAACGTTTACAAATGTTTGTGTGTGTGTGTGTGTGTGTGTGTGTGTGTGTCTCATTACCTTCAGTACGTCCGTTGGGTTGGCGATGGACGAGGAGATGACTCCAGACAGAACACCACACAGGACGTTGGTCAACAACGTCTCATCTGAGAAAGAGAGGAGAAATTCAATTCAGGCTAGTCTTTGTACAATGAATAATAGTTCCTCTAAGTCTCACCCGCGCACACACTACCTCTATGATGTGTGTGTCCGTGTTACAATAGCGTATAATGGAGATATTATTCTCAGCAGAAACTGGGTCACACACATTAACTTGACCTACAACCTTCACACAGCTTGGGGTAGGTACGCTCGTAGCATGTTCTGAGCCTAGCACATAAGGAGCTTTGCTGTCCTGTGGAATATATGCCCCAGATGGCATCTCATAGCTCCTACCTAGTCTTCTTTTCTCATACCTAGTCTTAGGGCTGGGAAATACATTTTAATAAAGCAAATTCATTTGAAATATGTTTTTGCGTGTTATTCCAAATGCCTGTATAACAGAATCAAGTAACTTTTCTGAACATGTCTGCTTGTTCTCATGTTGTATGTTTAGTCTCGTCTCCTTCGCGCCTTCTGTGCACCTTCCCATTTACACCAGAGATCTGTATATAATGAGATGCACGTCTCCGCCCTAACAATGAGAGTCCTTGTCCCAAAGACAGGAGAAGCAGTTGAAAAAACTTAGGTCCAAAATAAGCCCATGGAAAGACATCGGCCTCTTCCTCTGTTAACACACACTAAGCCCCTCCATGTCTCTCACGCCAACAAAGTTGAGATCACATCTTCCTCTGACAAGTGGTTTCAACTCGCTATTTAGTCCAAAAGAAAAAAAAAATGGTCATATGGACACCAATACACATGAATAAAATAATGTCTCAGGGGAGAAGGTGACTTTTCTAAAGATATCCTTTTCAAATGTCTCAACTACTCAAATTGCACGCAGAGCAGAACCTACTGAAACGTGAGTATCAATGAACATTGACAAACTGGAAATACATTTTCCAGAATCACTCACGACATTGCGGTACCACTAGCAGCAATTTAGCCAAAGACTTAAACTAGCTGTCTAGTCTGTTTTATAAAATGTGCAATAAGCATAAAACACAATTATATATCGAATTGGCAACTCGCCATTCTGAGAAATAAGATTGTTCAGATGTTGAAATCGTGACCTAAGTGGACAGGCTAACATGCTTTTTCAAACAGAACATTGTGTTCATAACAAATCAACTGTTCAACCTTGTTAGTTAGCAAATAGATTGAAGTTTGCTAAACTTGAAATAAAGTATAAAGATTAGCTGGCTAATCACTAGCACGTGGCCTTGAGAGATTGATGAGACGTGTTCATTTTCTATAGCCTAATACAAGAAGTTAGTTATTATTAGTGGATATCCATTATGCCTGGGTAGGGCATTTTCATAGACTTGAAAGCCAGATCAGTGATTAGTGTGTGTCCCCCCCAAAAAATGGAGGTTAAACTGTTTTCATAAAATAATTAGTGGGTCTTATGGTTGTGTAAGGCTTATATTTATCCTAGGTATAACTTCACACGCCCGGAATTCATTAGATTATTGCTGTTTGAAATGCAGTTTGACCTTTAATTGTACAACTCTTATTTACATCGATATATATACAGTGGGGCAAAAAAAGTATTTAGTCAGCCACCAATTGTGCAAGTTCTCCCACTTAAAAATATGAGAGGCCTGTAATTTTCATCATAGGTACACGTCAACTATGACAGACAAAATTAGAAGAAAAAAAAATCCAGAAAAATCTGGTGGAAAATAAGTATTTGGTCACCTACAAACAAGCAAGAATTCTGGCTCTCACAGACCTGTAACTTCTTTAAGAGGCTCCTCTGTCCTCCACTCGTTACCTGTATTAATGGCACCTGTTTGAACTTGTTATCAGTATAAAAGACACCTGTCCACAACCTCAAATAGTCACACTCCAAACTCCACTATGGCCAAGACCAAAGAGCTGTCAAAGGACACCAGAAACAAAATTGTAGACCTGCACCAGTCTGGGAAGACTGAATCTGCAATAGGTAAGGTAATCTGCAATAGGAGCAATTATTAGGAAATGGAAGACATACAAGACCACTGATAATCTCCCTCAATCTGGGGCTCCACGCAAGATCTCACCCCGTGGGGTCAAAATTATCACAAGAACGGTGAGCAAAAATCCCAGAACCACACGAGGGGACCTAGTAAATGACCTGCAGAGAGCTGGGACCAAAGTAACAAAGCCTACCATCAGTAACACACTACGCCGCCAGGGACTCAAATCCTGCAGTGCCAGACGTGTCCCCCTGCTTAAGCCAGTACATGTCCAGGCCCGTCTGAAGTTTGCTAGAGAGCATTTGGATGATCCAGAAGAAGATTGGGAGAATGTCATATGGTCAGATGAAACCAAAATATAACTTTTTGGTAAAAACTCAACTCGTCGTGTTTGGAGGACAAAGAATGCTGAGTTGCATCCAAAGAACACCATAACTACTGTGAAGCATGGGGGTGGAAATATCATGCTTTGGGGCTGTTTTTCTGCAAAGGGACCAGGACGAATGATCTGTGTAAAGGAAAGAATGAATGGGGCCATGTATCGTGAGATTGAGTGAAAACCTCCATCAGCAAGGGCATTGAAGATGAAACGTGGCTGGGTCTTTCAGCATGACAATGATCCCGAACACACCGCCCAGGCAACGAAGGAGTGGCTTCGTAAGAAGCATTTCAAGGTCCTGGAGTGGCCTAGCCAGTCTCCAGATCTCAACCCCATAGAAAATCTTTGGAGGGAGTTGAAAGTCCATGTTGCCCAGCAACAGCCCCAAAACATCACTGCTCTAGAGGAGATCTGCATGGAGGAATGGGCCAAAATACCAGCAACAGTGTGTAAAAACCTTGTGAAGACTTACAGAAAATGTTTGACCTCTGTCATTGCCAACAAAGGGTATATAACAAAGTATTGAGATAAGTATTTGGTCAATAACAAAAGTTTATTTTCCACCATAATTTGCAAATAAATTCATTAAAAAAAATCCTACAATGTGATTTTCTGGATGTTTTTCTCTCATTTTGTCTGTCATAGTTGAAGTGTACCTATGATGAAAATTACAGGCCTCTCATCTTTTTAAGTGGAAGAACTTGCACAATTGTTGGCTGACTAAATACTTTTTTGCCCCACTGTATACACACTTTATAGTTATAGCATGTGCACATCGCAATGAAAGTGACTGGGAGATATATACATACATACACTGTACCAGCCAAAAGTTTGAAAACACCTACTCATTAATTTTTACTATTTTCTACATTGTAGAAGAATCGTGAAGATCAAAATTATGAAATAACACACATGGAATCATGTAGTTACCAGAAAAGTTCAATCAAATAGCATTTTAGATTCTTCAAATATATAACTTCTCAGCACATGTGGGAACTCCTTAAAGACGGTTGGAAAAGCATTCCACATGAAGCTGGTTGAGAGAAGGCCAAGAGTGTGCAAAGCTGTCAAGGCAATGGGTGGCTACATTGAAGAATCTGAAATACACTTTGATTTGTTGAACCTTTTTTTGGTTACTGCATGATTCCATGTGTTATTTCATAGTTTTGATGTCTCCACTATTATTCTACAATGTAGAAAATAGTAAAAATAAAGAAAACACCTTGAATGAGCAGGTGTCCAACCTTTTGACTAGTACTGTATGTTAAGTTTCCCTATATTTCTGTTGTTAGTGAGTCTGCGCAAGAATCTCACTTTGATGGACCGGGCCTGAGTGTAATTGCAACGAAGTACTGTGGTAGGTAACTTTGTTAATTTGGAACCTAGTCGTTGTGTCATTTTGAGTTAACACTGTGTGTGAGATGTAGATATAGCCAAGTCAGTGTACATTGCAATGCACACACACCCTACAGACAGATTTAGGACACATGTAACAAGGTGAATAAATAGCTATGAGATCTAAAACCCTGATGTGTGTGCGTTCTCTTACCTTCTGGCCTGTCCACCAGTAGTCTTTTGAAGCTCTGGTATGTGCCAATCTTTATGGTCCCATAGGATGCCTGGCGCAACATTGCAGGGGCGAGACTGCAACACAGAAACACACAACGCGTGAGTATGGCATAAATAAAACAGGCTTAACAGTTACAAGCAAAGGAGGACTTCCACTTATTGCTGCAGTTTTCAAACTAGGGGTCGTGACCCCATGTGGGGTCTCCTAATACGAAAATGTGGTCATGGGAGAATTTCAAAAATCCTGAAAAAAAAACGTTCCAGTCAAAAGATAAACACACCCACTCATTCCAGGATTTTTCTTTATTTTGAATAATAGTGAAGACATCAAAACTATGAAATAACACATATGGAATCATGTAGTAACCAAACAAGTGTTAAACAAATCAAAATATATTTTATATTTGAGATTTTTCAAAATAGCCTCCCTTTGCCTTGATGACAGCTTTGCACATATGGCATTCTATCAACCAGCTTCACCTGGAATGCTTTTCCAACAGACCTGAAGGAGTCTGCTTTTCCTTTACTCTGCGGTCTGACTCATCCCAAACCATCTCAATTGGGTTTATGTCCAGTGATTGTGGAGGCCAAGTCATCTTGATGTAACGGCACAGGGGATGTTCAGTTTGCTGCGTGACTATATTGACTTAAAACCAATTCCATTGGATCGAATGGTGGAGGCTTTTTGCACAGATGGGGCTCCATCTATGGCGGGATGGCCTCTGCACTCTAGTTATGAATGCGTCTCTCTCTGCCATATGGACGCATTGTATGTTACACCGAGAGCAACTGGCGGCAAAGGAGCGGAGCACAGAACTCCGAGCTATACTGCAGCAGGTAAGTAAGACTAAACTACATCAAACCACATTCCCTGCACACACACTTGTTCACAAAACTAAGTGGAGATATGGAATCAGAGCAGGACAATGTTCCATTTCACTCTGAGGCGATGTATTTGAAATATTTTCTCACGTTCAGAGAGGAACTGTTCATATTGAATGTAAAAAAATAAAATGTAATAAAAAATAAAATGATAATAAAAATAATTTTAAAAAAATAAAAAAAGTTAAAAAGTTGTCTCCTTGCATATGTAACATACATGTTTGGGAAACTGAACGTAAGCACACAGGAGAAATACTAAAACATTCTACAGATGAGTGACCGAATCAGTGGATTCAGAGGAAAGAATTCTTATTGGAGAGTCTTTCAAAAGCGAAGCATGCCCCCTTCCCTCAGCTGTGCATGTTTCAAACAGGAAACAGCATCAGTAAGTGTCATACAAACAAACACATAATGACTGCTCACCTCCAACGCTTAGAAGAGCACATTGGGACCTACTTCCCAATCCGTTTTATTTTGATCCTGGATCTGTTGATTGAGCTGTCATGTGACCAAATGCATTCACAGGTCACTAAGGAGGACTTTTGGTTCTGACTCAAAGGGAATACCAAAGATCTTTATAACTAAACCAAGATAAACCACAGCCTGTCATTTCAAATGGGAACCAATTAGTCAGTGAACAGAACAAGCAAGGAGGTGGGCAGTGCCAGCACGAGCTAGCGTAATCCTATTGGCACTTCCATTTGCATATTTCTTTTAGGGAACGCCTACTCTGAAGTGCACGTGTGCAATAACTCAATATACATTTGCACTCCTAAACACAATTTAAAAAAAACTTTGGCAGAAAAAGTCTACAAAAATTGCCACTATGTTCGTAAAATATTATAGTTTGGGAACAGAAAATTGTACTGAGACCAAGTGTTTCACCAATGAGAAATGTAGCAGAATGTAGGCCAAAATCCATGTCGTTCATATTTGGAAGTGAGTGGAAACGCCAAGCAGCTGCTTCACATTTATATAACCAGTGAAATATCTGCCTCATTGTGCCACCTGTGGAAATATGTTGCCATCTCCCTCTGAGCATTAATACTGCATTTAAGACAACTGGGAACTTGTCAAAAATTAGCTCCAACTGGGAAAAATCTTTTAACCGGTCAGCCAACTTTGAATTCCAACTCAGGAACCTTTCTAGAGCTCTGACTTTCCGACCAGAAAGGTCACGGTCGTCCTGATTTCACCTCGTATTTTTCCCCCAGCATCATCAGTGCTCTTGTCTTCATTATAATATCGATTCAGGTTGGATGTGGCAGCTGAGATACGCACTGTCGACCAATTCCCCTGACTTTGAGAAGCGCTGACTCAACATGCATCAAGAACACCCATCTCATTAGTGATGGTGAGATAAAACATCAGACTAATTTGCAATTGACTATCATAGCCCCACATTAAAACTATGCGATGGTGAATTGAGAAAACAAATCAATTGACTGCCATGGCACCAAGTAAAAAAGTTAACATTGACTGTTAACCTCTCTGAGCACGGAACCCGGTAGCGGGCTGAAATTCCACAACATACGGTGATCGCTACATAAATAGTCATATTAAACAGTCATGAAAATACAGGTGTCTCACATGTATCGAAAGCCTAGAATCTTGCTAATCCAACTGCGTTGTCAGATTTAAAAAATAATTTACTGCGAAAGAATACGATGCGATTATCTGAGTATAGAGACCCATAAAAAAAAAAAAAAATTCAACCAGCACAGGCGTAACAAAATCACATGCTGCATTAAAGTAAATAGTTTACCTCTGTTTGCAATCCCAATGCTCATTGTTGCACAATGAATGATCTTTTGTTTGATAAAATCCGTTTTTATAGCCTAACACGAAACATTTTGTGAACCGCTTGTGTGAATTCCGTCTCATTCCATTTTCGACGACACATTCCAGGTAAATAACCCACACAGAACGTGACTTTTCCAGTCATGTTTGGTTTCATTGCAATCAACTAGTTTGTTTGTAACACAACCAAACCTGATGGGCCATTTCGCGGGACGTATTGACTGAAAGATACCGATTTGAAGACAACAAGTAATGACATCACTGTGCACCAATGATATGACCACTGTTTCGTTGATTGACTGTATTTTAACCCAATGACCACTGATAGTCTTGAAATCTAGCTGGGTAGATAGCCAATGAGCTGAGGTAAACGGCAGTATGCAATGGTTGTGTGTTGGAAGACCAACCCATGTCGTAAAGAGAGTCATTCGCTATTGAAGTTTTATTGCAGAAGGAGCTACGCATTTTAGGCACAGCGTTGTTTTGGTAAACGCGCAGATTCAGCTGTTTATATATCAATCAGTGTGGCGACTAAGTCAGGGAAAGCTAAATCTAAGTCTAGATATACAGATGAACACATTTTAGAAGAAATTGATCGGAAAAGAGAGACAGAGTGTTGTAGGACGATTCATTTAGCGATTCCCAAGTGGAGGAATATTTTTTGAATGGAGAGGACACCGTTGTAGCCACTGTGTATAATCTGTAACATGCCTGCAGAAGAGGAACAATGTCACCGTTTTGCCCTAGGACCATGCGTCAGGACTACCTGGCATGATGACTCCTTGCTGTCCCCAGTCCACCTGGCCTTGCTGCTGTTCCAGTTTCAACTGTTCTGCCTGCGGCTATGGAACCCTAAACTGTTCATATTTACTCTTGAGGTGCTGTCCTGTTGCATCCTCTACAACTACTGTGATGATGATTATTATTATTATTATTATTATTATTATTATTATTATTATTATTATTATTATTATTATTATTATTATTATTATTATTATTATTATTATTATTAGACCCTGCTGGTCATCTATGAACATTTGAAAATCTCGGCCATGTTCTGTTATAATCTCCACCCGGCACAGCCAGAAGAGGACTGGCTACCTCATAGCCTGGCTCCTCTCTAGGTTTCTTCCTAGGTTTTGGCCTTTCTAGGGAGTTTTTACTAGCCATCGTGCTTCTACACCTGCATTGCTTGCTGTTTGGGGTTTTAGGCTGGGTTTCTGTACAGCACTGAGATATTAGCTGATGTACCAAGGGCTTTATAAATAAATTTGATTTGAGAGGACTGAGGGTCTTCCAAATATTGAAAGTGTGTAAATAGTTACCCATATTTTTTTCTCCATTTTTGGAGGAGTGTGTTAGAATGGCATTTTGTATATAGTTATTGGTTTCAAAATGTCTACCTTCACCAATTTGGCCACTTGGGTACATTTGGGCTACTTGTGTGGGACACCTGGGTGACTTCATGATAAATGTCATGTAGCACACTCATTTTGGAAGTTACCATTCTGAAACTTTGCACAAGTACTGTTGCCCTCTTATGTTTTTCACTGAAATTGTCCCCATCATCCTATCTGAATGTTTGTTTTATCTTGTTCATTTTGATGATTACAAAAATAAAAAAGTATGTTTAAAAAAAAAATTGTTTTATCTAAACCAGATCTATTGTATTATATTCTCCTACATTCAATTCACATTTACACAAACTTCAGAGTGTTTTCTTTCAAATGGTACCAAGAATATGCATATCCATGCTTCTGGGCCAGAGCTACAGGCAGTTAGAGTTGGGTATGTCTTCAGGCAGAAATTGAAAAAAAGTAGGGGGGGGTAGCTCTAAGAGGTTACAATTTTTCACATGGTTGGGGTCATGAGAATTTCCAGAGTTCCAGATCAAAATGTAGTCGTTGGCCAAAAATGTTTAGGAACCCCTAGTTTATTGGAAACTTCACTGGCATGTGTATCAACACACAGATGATCAAATAGCTCGGTATTTATTGAGTAGCAGGTTTGATGGAGACAGATTAATAAAACAAATCCTTTACGAATAACAAATTTCAATGGTGAATCTGAATTGAACATGCATTTTATTCTAGAACTAGGCTTAATCTGTGCTAATTTTGTGCAAAACGCAGAAAAGGACTTCAATAAAAATGGAATCATCATCATAAGACTGGTCAACACTCACCCTGAATAAAGTGCACTTATTCCCTCCTCTCTGCATATTCTGCCGATGGCGTGCAACATTCCCCGGTATCGAATCTCTCTGTACTTGCTGTCGCCCACTTGGCCTTGAACTTGCAGCCGCGTCTTGGTCAAATCTATAGGAAATGTACCTACACAACGGATAGAAAGACATCAATTGAGAAACAATGACAGTAAATTAATGTTAGTCCACCTCAAACACCTATGTCTAGTAAAAAATGAATAAGTAAAAACTCACCGCATTCTGCAGTGACGGATGCCAGACCACCGAAAACGAAAGGTTTCCAGTTGAAGTTGGACATTTGGATACACACTGTAGTTATTCCGGTAGACAGAAAGTATACCGGTGTGTTGTGGTTGCAATATCTGTGGTAAGCACACTATTAGTGACAACCGGAGAGACTAACGAATACACCGGTAAAAAGGTTACTGTCGCACACTTATTCAGTTCCCTCTCTCTTTTCAGTAGTGTAGCACATTGCGTTGCCACTCCCACCTGCTCTTTCTATAACCCCGCCCACAGCTGTTGCCATAGTAGCAGTGGATCAGGGTTGCGCGCGCTGCCACGATCACAGTTTGCTCACTGATCCAGATACAGTTTTAGTTTTTGTTGTTGCTGCTTTAAGAATAATATCCTGCAATTATACACATTTTGCCACGAGGCAGAGAGAAAACGTGTAAGAGCTGTTTGTAATGACTGCCTTAAATGTCAGCCTGTTTGGGTATGAGATTTGGCCTGCCTGGTGACATCACCAGGTGGTAAATGAGTAAATAGACCAATAAAAAAGTTCAACTAGGTCCTACACTTACTAAATAAACAGTTGATAAGGCTGTGATAAACACTCATCTGAAATTAAAGTAGCTAAAAGCAACACAAGATAAATATAATAATAAAAGGCAAAGAGTGTTTGTTTGATCCTCTCTTTTTTAGGACAGAGTGACTGGCTCCCCCTACTGCTAGCAACAGGATTTAAGGTGCTGCCTAAAAAAGTTGTGCAGGCACAGCCCTCACTCCATTAGAGTAGAGTTTCACTAAACTCGGTCCAGGGACCCCTACCCTTGATTCAAATCCCCCAGGTGGTGAGGGTAGGTAACAACATCTCCACCCCGCTGATCCTCAAAACTGTGGCCCAACAAGGGTGCGTTCTGAGCCCTCTCCTGTACTCCCTGTTCACCCATGACTGCGTGGCCATGCACGCCTCCAACTCAATCATCAAGTTTTCAGACTACACTACAGTGGTAGGCTTGATTACCAACAACGACGATACGGCCTACAGGGAGGAGATGAGGGCCCTCAGAGTGTTGTGTCAGGAAAATAACCTCACACTCAACGCCAACAAAACAAAGGAGATGATCGTGGACTTCAGGAAACAGTAGAGGGAGCACCCCCCTATCCACATCGACCGGACAGTAGTGGAGAGGGTAGTAAGTTTTAAGTTCCTCAGTGTACACATCACGGACAAACTGAATTGGTCCACCCACACAGACAGCGAGGTGAAGAAGGCGCAGCAGCGCCTCTTCAACCTCAGGAGGCTGAAGAAATTTGGCTTGTCACCAAAAGCACTCAAACTTTTACAGATGCACAATTGAGAGCATCCCGTCGGGCTGTATAACCGCCTGGTACGGCAACTGCTCCGCTCACAACCCTAAGGCTCTCCAGAGGGTAGTGAGGTCTGCACAACGCATATCACCGGGGGCAAACTACCTGCCCTCCAGGACACCTACACCACCCAATGTCACAGGAAGGCCATAAAGATCATCAAGGACAACAACCACCCGAGCCACTGCCTGTTCACCCCGCTATCATCCAGAAGGCGAGGTCAGTACAGGTGCATCAAAGCAGGAACCGAGAGACTGAAAAACAGCTTCTATCTCAAGGCCATCAGACTGTTAAACAGCCACCACTAACATTGAGTGACTGCTGCCAACATACTGACTCAACTCCAGCCACTTTAATAATGGAAAAATTGATGTAAAAAATGTATCATTAGCCACTTTAAACAATGCCACTTAATATAATGTTTACATACCCTACATTACTCATCTCATATGTATATACTGTACTCTATACCATCTACTGCATCTTGCCATCTTTATGTAATACATGCATCACTAGCCACTTTAAACAATGCCACTTTTATATGTTTACATACCCCTACATTACTCATCTCATATGTATATACTGTACTCGATACCATCTACTGCATCTTGCCTATGCCGTTCTGTACCATCAATCATTCACATTCCAAGATGGCATAGCAGTTCAGACGTCTTTTGTCCTCGTCTTGTCATGTCCCGTATATATATATATTTACAACTTTTTCCCACATACATTTTTTTAAATTTTCCATCAACTCATCTTCAAAACACTCTCCTGCAACCAATGCAGGAGAGTGCAACCAATGCAACGCCTCACCAATGTATATTTATAAAAAAATATTATTTACCTCAAATCTGTAATCCTCCAAGAAGCTAGCCAGAAACTCCAAGAAGCTAGCCAGAAACTAGCCAGGAGCTAGCCAGAAGCTAGCGCAGAAGCTAATCCAGAAGCTAGTTCAGAAGCTAGTTAGCTTCTTTACTGGCAAATCGTTAGTATTCAGCTAACCATGGTTTGTGGTCATCAGCTATCCTTTAGCTCGAAAATCTATCGGCAGTTTTGTACGGCGCAGCGCGGGAACGGAACATACCGGACCAATTTTTCTCTCCATGTCCCTGGATTTCAACCGCTAACTCTGGACATTCATACCTGGATCTCACAGCTAGCTAGCTGAATAGACAATCGGACAATTTATTTATTTGTATTATTATTATGTTTTCTTCTTGGGCCTCTATAACTATATCTATTGTTTTTATTTTTGTTGTTGTTGTGTGATTTGGATTAATCCCCTCTACCACACTGAACCCCACTAATCTACTGACGGAACGCAAGAGGTGGCTAACAACAGACCTCCGTCCTATGCTAGCTTGCTAGCGATGGCCTGGCTAGCTGTCTAAATCGCCGTGACCCCCAACCAACCTCTCCACTCACTGGACCCTTTTGATTACTCGACTAAGCATGCCTCTCCTTAATGTCAATATGTCTTGTCCATTGCTGTTCTGGTTAGTGTTTATTGGCTTATTTCACTGTAGAGCCTCTAGTCCTGCTCACTATACCTTATCCAACCTATTAGTTCCACCACCCACACATGCAATGACATCTCCTGGTTTCAATGATGTTTCTAGAGACAATATCTCTCTCTTCATCACTCAATACCTAGGTTTACCTCCACTGTATTCACATCCTACCATACCTTTGTCTGTACATTATACCTTGATGCTATTTTATCGCCCCCAGAAACCTCCTTTTACTCTCTGTTCCAGACGTTCTAGACGACCAATTCTTATTGCTTTTAGCCGCACCCTTATTCTACTCCTCCTATGTTCCTCTGGCGATGTAGAGATGAATCCAGGCCCTGCAGTGCCTAGCTCCACTCCTATTCCCCAGGCGCTCTCTTTTGACGACTTCTGTAACCGTAATAGCCTTGGTTTCATGCATGTTAACATTAGAAGCCTCCTCCCTAAGTTTGTTCTATTCACTGCTTTAGCACACTCTGCCAACCCGGATGTTCTAGCTGTGTCTGAATCCTGGCTTAGGAAGACCACCAAAAATTCAGACATTTTAATTCCAAACTACAACATTTTCAGACAAGATAGAACTGCCAAAGGGGACGGTGTTGCAATCTACTGCAAGGATAGCCTGCAGAGTTCTGTCCTACTATCCAGGTCTGTACCCAAACAATTTGAACTTCTACTTTTAAAAATCCACCTCTCTAAAAACAAGTCTCTCACCGTTGCCGCCCGCTATAGACCACCCTCTGCCCCCAGCTGTGCTCTGGACACCATATGTGAACTGATTGCCCCCCATCTATCTTCAGAGCTCGTGCTGCTAGGCGACCTAAACTGGAACATGCTTAACACCCCAGCCATCCTACAATCTAAACTTGATGCCCTCAATCTCACACAAATTATCAATGAACCTACCAGGTACCTCCCCAAAGCCTTAAACACGGGCACCCTCATAGATATCATCCTAACCGACTTGCCCTCTAAATACACCTCTGCTGTCTTCAACCAAGATCTCAGCGATCACTGCCTCATTGCCTGCATCCGTAATGGGTCAGCGGTCAAACGACCTCCACTCATCACTGTAAAACGCTCCCTGAAACACTTCAGCGAGCAGGCCTTTCTAATCGACCTGGCCGGGGTATCCTGGAAGGATATTGATCTCATCCCGTCAGTAGAGGATGCCTGGATATTTTTTTTTAAATGCCTTCCTCACCATCTTAAATAAACATGCCCCATTCAAGAAATTTAGAACCAGGAACAGATATAGCCCTTGGTTCTCCCCAGACCTGACTGCCCTTAACCAACACAAAAACATCCTATGGCGTTCTGCATTAGCATCGAACAGCCCCTGTGATATGCAGCTGTTCAGGGAAGCTAGAAACCATTATACACAGGCAGTTAGAAAAGCCAAGGCTAGCTTTTTCAAGCAGAAATTTGCTTCCTGCAACACTAACTCAAAAAGTTCTGGGACACTGTAAAGTCCATGGAGAATAAGAACACCTCCTCCCAGCTGCCCACTGCACTGAAGATAGGAAACACTGTCACCACTGATAAATCCACCATAATTGAGAATTTCAATAAGCATTTTTCTACGGCTGGCCATGCTTTCCACCTGGCTACTCCTACCCCGGTCAACAGCACTGCACCCCCAACAGCAACTCGCCCAAGCCTTCCCCATTTCTCCTTTTCCCAAATCCGTTCAGCTGATGTTCTGAAAGAGCTGCAAAATCTGGACCCCTACAAATCAGCCGGGCTAGACAATCTGGACCCTTTCTTTCTAAAATTATCTGCCGAAATTGTTGCCACCCCTATTACTAGCCTGTTCAACCTCTCTTTCGTGTCGTCTGAGATTCCCAAAGATTGGAAAGCAGCTGCGGTCATCCCCCTCTTCAAAGGGGGGGACACTCTTGACCAAAACTGCTACAGACCTATATCTATCCTACCATGCCTTTCTAAGGTCTTCGAAAGCCAAGTCAACAAACAGATTACCGATCATTTCAAATCTCACCATACCTTCTCTGCAATGCAATCTGGTTTCAGAGCTGGTCATGGGTGCACCTCAGCCACGTTCAAGGTCCTAAACGATATCTTAACCGCCATCGATAAGAAACATTACTGTGCAGCTGTATTCATTGATCTGGCCAAGGCTTTCGACTCTGTCAATCACCACATCCTCATCGGCAGACTCGACAGCCTTGGTTTCTCAAATGATTGCCTCACCTGGTTCACCAACTACTTCTCCGATAGAGTTCAGTGTGTCAAATCGGAGGGTCTGCTGTCCGGACCTCTGGCAGTCTCTATGCGGGTGCCACAGGGTTCAATTCTTGGACCGACTCTCTTCTCTGTATACATCAATGAGGTCGCTCTTGCTGCTGGTGAGTCTCTGATCCACCTCTACGCAGACGACACCATTCTGTATACTTCTGGCCCTTCTTTGGACACTGTGTTAACAACCCTCCAGGCAAGCTTCAATGCCATACAACTTTCCTTCCGTGGCCTCCAATTGCTCTTAAATACAAGTAAAACTAAATGCATGCTATTCAACCGATCGCTACCTGCACCTACCCGCCTGTCCAACATCACTACTCTGGACGGCACTGACTTAGAATACATGGACAACTACAAATACTTAGGTTCATTAATACTTAAGTTGGTTAGACTGTAAACTCTCCTTCCAGACCCATATCAAACATCTCCAATCCAAAGTTAAATCTAGAATTGGCTTCCTATTTCGCAACAAAGCATCCTTCACTCATGCTGCCAAACATACCCTTGTAAAACTGACCATCCTACCAATCCTCGACTTTGGCGATGTCATTTACAAAATAGCCTCCAATACCCTACTCAACAAATTGGATGCAGTCTATCACAGTGCAATCCGTTTTGTCACCAAAGCCCCATATACTACCCACCATTGCGACCTGTACGCCCTCGTTGGCTGGCCCTCGCTTCATACTCGTCGCCAAACCCACTGGCTCCATGTCATCTACAAGACCCTGCTAGGTAAAGTCCCCCCTTATCTCAGCTCGCTGGTCACCATAGCATCTCCCACCTGTAGCACACACTCCAGCAGGTATATCTCTCTAGTCACCCCCAAAACCAATTCTTTCTTTGGCCGCCTCTCCTTCCAGTTCTCTGCTGCCAATGACTGGAACGAACTACAAAAATCTCTGAAACTGGAAACACTTATCTCCCTCACTAGCTTTAAGCACCAACTGTCAGAGCAGCTCACAGATTACTGCACCTGTACATAGCCAACCTATAATTTAGCCCAAACAACTACCTCTTTCCCTACTGTATTTAATTAATTAATTAATTTTGCTCCTTTGCACCCCATTATTTTTTATTTCTACTTTGCACATTCTTCCATTGCAAATCTACCATTCCAGTGTTTTACTTGCTATATTGTATTTACTTTGCCACCATGGCCTTTTTTTGCCTTTACCTCCCTTCTCACCTCATTTGCTCACATCGTATATAGACTTGTTTATACTGTATGATTGACTGTATGTTTGTTTTACTCCATGTGTAACTCTGTGTCGTTGTATCTGTCGAACTGCTTTGCTTTATCTTGGCCAGGTCGCAATTGTAAATGAGAACTTGTTCTCAACTTGCCTACCTGGTTAAATAAAGGTGAAATAAATAAAAAAATTAAATACATTTTTATGTACATATTCTTCATCCCATTACACTTGTGTGTATAAGGTAGTTGTTGTGAAATTGTTAGGTTAGATTACTCGTTGGTTATTACTGCATTGTCGGAACTAGAAGCACAAGCATTTCGCTACACTCGCAATAACATCTGCTAACCATGTGTATGTGACAAATAAAATTTGATTTGAAATAATCAAAGCTTGATGATAAGTTGGTTATACCTACACGTACGCTACGGTCACAAGACGCAGGCCTCTAACTGTCCCTAGAATTTCTAAGCAAATAGCTGGAGGCAGTGCTTTCTCCTATAGAGCTCCATTTTTATGGACTGGTCTGCCTACCCATGTGAGAGACACAGACTCACTCTCACACTTTAAGTCTTTATTGAAGACTCATCTCTTCAGTAGGTCCTATGATTGAGTGCAGTCTGGCCCAGGAGTGTGAAGGTGAATGGAAAGGCACTGGAGCAACGAACCGCCCTTGCAGTCTCTGCCTGGCAGGTTCCCCTCTCTCCACTGGGATTCTCTGCCTCCAAATATATACAAGAGTCAATGTCTCACAATAAAACACATTCCCAATAACTACAGTCCCTTGTGAAAGTCATGCACATCCCTTGCAGTCTTCACATTTTTGCTGCCTTAAAATAAAATCTAAATGGGTTACATTTGTTTTTTTCCCTACAGATCTACACAACCAACTCCACATTTTCAAAGGGAAAGAAAATTATAGACCAAAAAAAAGATGATGTCTTGATTGCGTATTTCTTCTCACCCCAGAATTAAGATTTGGTAGAAGCACCTTTGTCACGCCTACTCCTGCTCCCTCCCACCGGTGCTCAACCTCACCGGTCTACTAACCACCAGCTCTGGCAACTATGATTCTGCACACCTGCTCCCCATCATTATGCACACCTGGTCATCATTATCTCTGCGCTTACTCCCCCCTTATTTATCCCTCAATAGACATCTGCCATAGACGTGTGTACAGGTGGCAGAGAAGTCAGGCGCAGAAGAATCGAACTTGGTAAAATGGAGTAGTTTAATAACTTAAAAACATAGCTCCAAAACCATGACAATAATCAAAACAAAGTGGGTACGAGGACCCGACGCGCACCAATACAAACAACACGATAAATGAACAACAAACAATCTCTGACAAGGACATGAGGGGAAACAGAGGGTTAAATACACAACAGGTAATGAATGGGATTGGAACCAGGTGTGTAGGAAGACAAGACAAAACCAATGAAAAATGGATCAATGATGGCAAGAAGACCAGTGACGTCGACCGCCGAGCACCGGTCGAACAAGGAGAGGCATCGACTTCGGCAGAAGTCGTGACAACATCAGTCATTAGATAGCATTGTTTTCTCTCACGTTCTGTGACCTTCACATGTTTGTTCATCTGCATCTATTCATTATGAAACTTACCTTCTGCACCTTCTTCCTGACTCCCGGCGTATTACGTTACAACCTTTGGCAGCCATTACAGCTATGCATCATGTTGAATAAGATTCTACCAATTTATCCATTGTTTTTGTTAAAATTGGTCAAGCTCTGTAAATTAAGTTGGGAATAACCGATGGACGGCAATATTCAAACCTTGTTTCTGATCAATCAGGACTGAGACTGTACCACTCAGGAACACTCAACACCTCTTGGAAAGCCATTTTTGTGTCTTTGGCATCCATTCTTTTGTAAATGTCCAGATGAAAAATAAAACTTTATCCCAGGGTTAGGTTTTCAGAAGACTGTGGCAGGTTTTCCTCTCACTTTTTACCTGGAAATTGGTCCTTTCATATTTCTTTTGATCCTTACAAACTCCCAGTTCCTGTTGGTGACAAGCATACCCATAACATGATGATAATCTCACGCTCTCATTGAGGTGCGTGGACTGAGTCTGAGATTAGAGTGTCATAAAATAGACCGATAATTAAATGAGATTAATTTAACGAAGTACAGTAGGCACACACGGAAGTTCCATTCACTGGGTTGAGTTCCATTTGGCTTCCAATGCTCAAACAGTTGAGATACTGTATAATACTGTCTTCTACATTTGCCAACATTTCAATGTGTTAATAGTGATTCCATGCATTCACTATGTCCCTCACTATGTCACTCCTGTATTCAAATTAAACTCAAGTTTATGAGAATCATTGTCAAAATGTAAAGGCCTATGTGTGGTATAAACCATCCTTATATTACACAATAAGGCCCGAGGAGGTGTGGTATATGGCCAATATACCATGGCTAAGGGATGTTCTTATGCCCAACGCTGCAGAGTGCCTGGATACAGCCCTTAGCTGTGGTATATTGGCCATATACCACAAACCCCTGAGGTAGCTTTTGCTAAACTGGTTAGAAATGTAATTAGAACAGTAAAAATACATGTTTTGTCATACCGTGGTATACGGTATCATATACCACGGCTTTCAGCTAATCAGCATTCAGGGCTCGAACCACCCAGTTTATAATAGCAAATAAACCGTTTATTACAAAAAGCTGTAATCATATCATGATGAAACATTACTTCGTACATGATCTAATATGGTTAATGTGCAGTTATGGGTCTAGTTATGAAACCAATCAAATAGGTATTTTGATTAGTTGGCACAAGCACCAAAATTGGACACAATAGCCATTGTTGGCACCATCTTTGTGAGAAATCATTAAATATTTACCCCTGCAGGTGTCAGTATGGCCATGCAGTTCAGTGGTCTACGGGCGTAGTGTGGACTGACCCCATCTACTAGCTACATCCAGGAAGAAAGATAACCGTACAACCACAGAGTTCGATACAGCCAGCCAAGCCAAGCAATCAATCCAGGCAGCACAAGGGAATTTGTGGAAGCGACGTTTGGAGCAGACTTCAATCTCAATGGAGTAACATCTATATTAAAATAGATAGGATGCTATTTGAAAATGTTCTATAGAAAGAAAAAGGAATTAAATAAAACTTCAGTTTCAAAGAAGAATCTTGGGGGAAACTTTGGGTCACATAACTCAACAGTAAGTAACGTTAACTCGCTAGCTAAACTAGCCTAGCTTTATGAAGACTATTTGCATCTCAGTCCTGGATAGTTTTCTGAGTTTGCGCGTTTGAATAATTTCGTAATTTATATTACTGCTTGTAAATCCCCGCGAGTTTGCGTTGGTATATACATAATTTAGCTACTAGCTAAATATACTTGAAGTTGCGTCAGGCATTGGTAGTGTATGATAAGATAGAACGAATGTCCCTGAGGGGGAAACTGTCTTACGTTACATGTGTATTGCTTGCTAATGCCAACTTTAAGGGATTTATGTTTTGCAATGCCGCCAGGTGTGGGCGTGGCTTCCAGTCTGACACACCTGTCACCTGGCAATGATAAGTCAACTTGTCAGTGTTTGGAAATTTTCCAGTGTTGATCATCCTCATTGAATCATCTTTCTCTTTCTGTGTTTTTTCCATATGCTTTTGCATTGTGACTCATGGCCTTTCAAATTGTTTTAGAGGCGCAGGTTTCTCAACAACAGTTGTCTTCATCATCAGCATCATCATCCTCTAGTCGTAACATCTGTGTCATCACTCATCACCACCATTCTTATTATTCCCCATCTCTTTCCTCTCCTATCTCTCTTTCTACCTACCCGGCTCTCACTCTCCCATTCCCCACCCTACCTCTCCCTTGTCCTCTGGTATGTCTCAACACCAGCTATCTGTCCTCCAGGAACAACCCACTAGAGATGGTGGCTTGGATGTCCCCCCCCCTTTCCCTGCATCCCTCCAGGACCCCCAGGCTCCTCCCTGCCCCACTACCACCTGTCTGCTGCACCCCAGGCTGGCCACGGCCACCAGCCCTCCCCCTGTCCTTGGAGCCTGCCTTAGACGGCCCACAGCCCTGAGTCGACATGCCAGTGCGGCTGGCTTCCCCCTACAGGCGGCTGGAGCCTGGGCCTTCAGTAAGACCCAGGGAAAAGGAGCGAGCCTTGCCTCCAGCCCCACCACAGAGGCCTCGGAGGTGGGCATCGAAGTGGAGGACATCCCCTCTTTGCTCCGGGACGTGGCTTGCTTTGCTGAGGCTGTGGAGAAACTGAAAGAAATGGTGCTGGGGGAAGGTGAGAGAGGCATTATGATGGCCAGGAGTTTTTGACCAGTAAAAATTCTTATTTTTAGCCTATAACTAGAGTTCAGAGTTTTCTTAGTCACGTCATATGGAAAGGAAAAAACCCTGGCCCTTAGTTATGTTGTAACATTGTGTGTGTCCCAGCCAGGGTGTGTGTGTGTGTATGCCTTGCGAAACTGAGGAAGGAAGAGGGAGTATGTCACACAAGGTACGCAGCACTATAGTATTTGTCTGGTGTGTAAACACAGCTCACAGGCTTTCCTATAACCCAGAACCCTTACATTACGAGGACTAGGGGTCAATTTGGAATTTAGCAAGCCGGGTCGTTCCACCTATTCGGTGCCTTTTCAGATGTGTAACTTGGTGATTTTTTTTTAGATTTCACCTAATTCTAAAATTCTGTCATAAAGACCACATGTTTAACTTAATAACAATAAAAATCCCATCTCAAAAAAGTATTATAGTAAGTGCCTATTAAGTTCCAAATAAAGTAACAGGGTTCACGATTTCATCTTAAATCAGCCATAAATCTCCATGTGACAGGGAAAATAGAAGCTTGTTGTGTACAACAGGGAGGGGCAATTGAATGCAAGCTTAAAATATTTCTAGCCTGTCTATCTATGGGTAACATGGTTGACCTGTTGTGCTCGACCCACTCAGTTTTCCACCACAAAACACCAGAAAATTACCCAAAATAGTAAAACCAGCTCATCTGCATTTATACTACACTTTGATTTTTAGATGTTCAATGTTTATTTTTGAAAACATTATTTAAAAAGGAATAGTTTCACCAAATTAAAATGAGAGTTCAGTTCACGTAACAGGGTTGACCTTAAAATGAGGGACATTTTCACATAAATCACATGAAATAAATAATAATCTTCAGAAATGCCTTTGTCAAAGCAACAAAATAACTAGGGATTTACAATGATGGGGAAAACATGGAGACATTTTGTGGTTAAGTGGTATAAATATTCCTGGAAGTCACAGAGGGACAAAATGCTGAATTCTGGCACTTTAGCAGGTCTTTATTCCAGTGGAGGCTGGTGAGAAGAGGACCGCTCATAGTAATGGCTGGAATAGAGTGTAATGGCCGGAGTGAATGGAATGGTATCAAACCATGTCTTTGATATCATTCCATTCACTCTATTCCGGCCATTATTATGAGCCGTCCTCCCCTCAGCAGCCCCCCTCCACTGCTTTATTCATATAAAAATTGTATTTATTATTTTCTCCATGTGGTCTATATTAAAGGGCACTTCATTGAATATAACAGGCTTTTGACATTCAATATTGGTGCACAATTTCTACTTAAAAATATCAAAGGGATGCAAAAGGCACTCATTTCTTGGAACGAACCCGCTAAGCCATGTCAGGGTGACTTCACTTCCTGTCCAGGCAGCTATTTTCATCGCAACTTCCTGTTCTCAGTCTCCAAATAGGGCGAGGAGATAAGGGAGAAAGAGAGAGAACGAAGGGAGGAGAGAGAGAGACTTTTCTTAGTGGGTACGTGTGTTATTACAATATGACAACAGAGGTAGGAGTGTTAAAATCAACCACAGAACAAGAGCCAACTGATGGTACACTCACAAAGAGTTAGGCCCCTAAATAATTAGGGGTCTAAGCAGTAGTACACAGTAAATTTTTCTTAAACATTGACGTTTCAGCCCCAAACTGCATTTTGACTACATTTTAAAGTTGGTTCACGTGCTGTCCGTGTCCACCACCACTTCCTACATCAAGAGTGGTAGTGTGACAGACAACAGCCCTACAGTTCCTGGTTTTCACACTTTAGTCGTCTAAGGCCCAACTGAAAAACAACACACACAAAAGGAGAAGTATAACAATAGCTGTGTTTCAATGACGGCTACTGGTGCTGGTTCTCTTTTTTTCCCAGTAAACAGTGCTTCATTACATGGCCTCTTGCTTGATTCATTATATGTGTGTTTATACTGCCTGTTTATGTACTATTATGAACTGGGTAGTTCGAGCCCTGAAAGCTGATTGGCTGACAGCCGTGGTATATCAGACCGTATACCACGGGTATGACAAACATTTATTTTTACTGCTCTAATGTGTGTGTGTGTGTGTGTGTGTGTCAGGGTTGGGGTGAATTCGAATTTGCCTCAACCTACAGAGAGCAAAATATTAATTGAATGAAGTAGAATTTAATTCAAACCAATTCAACTAAGAAGTGAAACATGAAAGTTTCATTCATTTGACAAATCTTTTATCGTAAGGATATGCCATTTATTAATGTAACGAATACACATATTCCCGAGTGGCGCAGCGGCCGAGTGGCGCACTGCATCTCAGTGCAAGAGGCGTCACTACAGACACCCTGGTTCGAATCCAGGCTGTATCACAACTGGCTGTGATTGGAAGTCCCATAGTGTAGTGCACAATTGGCCCAGCATTGTCCGGGTTTGGCTGGTGTAGGCCGTCAATAAGAATTTGTTCTTAATTGACTTGCCTAGTTAAATTTAAAAAATCAATTTAAATATTAGTTTGATTATAATTTAGATGTAAAACATTACTTTTCTTTGTCATGAGATGTTAGATTGTTCCCTTCCATACTGCCGTGTTTGATCTAATGCATTCTGGGAAATATTTGTTCTGATATTTAACAAAAAATTGAATTCAATCCAAATTCTGTGGTGTGTACGTGCGTGAGCATATAATCCAAGGTTATTATAGTACATTTTTTAAGTTTACTGCGCTGCTGTTACAATTATGAATGTCACCTCAAATTAGGAATTTTTCATTCTTATTTCTTTATGTTTAGTTTCAGTTTTAGTTCTAGACAAATAAATAACATAGCTGTCTGTCTCTGTCTCAGACAGGCAGATAGATAACCTCTCAGACAGGCAGCTGGACCGTCGTGACCTGGCCCAGGAGTGTTTGGGAGAGGTGTTGCGTGTGTTGAGGCAGGTGATCGGTGCCTACCCCCTCCTCAACACTGTAGAGACCCTCACTGCTGCTGGAACACTCATCTCCAAGGTCAAAGGTCAGAGCTCTTCTGTTAGAACTGGATACCTGTTAGAATGTGTGTGGATCAAGGTGTGGGTGGTGAGTGTACTGAGAATGTACTGAGATCAAATGTGTGCATTTGATTTGATGTGTCCAGGGTTTAGTTACAAGGACAGCAGTGACATGGGTAAGCAGGACTTTGAGAAAGCCATCGAGACCATGGCTGTGGCTTTCAGTAGCAGGTAAGTGTGTGTGTGTGTTTCGCTTTACTATCCCTAGGATCTACATTGATAAGGTTTTTCCCATTTCTCCCCTCTCTCCCTATTTTACACCCCTTTCCTTCTCTCCCCCTCAGTGTGTCAGAACTTCTGATGGGAGAAGTGGACAGCAGCACCCTCCTGTCTCTACCGCTAACAGAGAGGAGCAGGGTGAGTGTGTGTGTGTGTAAAAAACAAACAATGTTTTCTTTGATCATAAAGGATGGCTCAGTCTAAGCATTTGTGTGACCTCGGAGATGGTGTGTGTGTGTGTGCAGTCTATGGAGAACCTGTATGGCTTAGACTCGGCCCAGGCCAAAGACTGTCAAGGGAGGAGTGACCAGCAGGACTGCTGCAGTAAGTACAAAATTACATGTTGTCCTCGATGTCTAAGCATTTTGTTTCCCTTTCCAATCATGTCATACTCATACATTCTCGTGTGCGTGTGTGTGTGTGTGTGTGTGTGTGTGTGTGTGTGTGTGTGTCAGTGCTGAGTGGAGAGCAGGTTGACCTCCTACTGCAGTGCAGTGAGGGAGGAGTGGACTCCGCTCTCTCCTATGCCAAGGCTGTGTCCAGATATCTGAAGGACATTATCAGCTATGTGGAGAAAAGGACTGCTCTGGGTGGGTTGATCACTTTGACTCATCCAATTATTCTGTCTCTTTTACTCTTCTATCTGTGTCCATCAGAAGTTGTTCTCAGCCTCTTAGGGCTTCAACTACATTACATACACCTGTCCAGTATCTAGGGGCAGAAATGGAACTGGGCCAAACCTTTTGTTGTCTATTTCAATTTCTGCTTTTTTAGTTTTCTGCTAACAAGGCAGTGTGTGTGTGTAAGTAGTGTGTGAGTTTCTGTTTCTGTGTTTTCCAGAGATGGAGTTTGCCAAGGGTCTGCAGAGGCTGTGTCAGTCCTGTAAGCAGAGCATTGCACAGGTAATGGGAGAACACACACAAATAAACACACACACGGACATACGTGCACATAAACACACACAAATCTCTCTCTCTCCTCTCCCTCTCTCTCTCTTTCTCTCTCTCTCTCAGCCCCAGATGCCATTCTTCTCCATCTACTCTCTGGCTCTGGAGCAGGACTTGGAGCAGAGTGTGGGTGTGCAGCAAACCACTGGCTCCATACACACTGTTCTACAGGTAGATACAGTATCTCACACACACACACACACCAGGAGGTTGGTGGCACCTTAATTGGGGAGGACGGTTGTGTTAATGACTGGAGCGAAATCAGTGGAATGGTATCAAATACATTAAAACACATTGTTTCCAGGTGTTTGATGCCTTTCCATTTGTTCCTTTCCAGACAGTATTATGTCCTCCCTCAGCAGCCTGTGACACACACACACACACCTACAAGGATTATTACAAGTGAAATAATGTCTCTATCTCAACCCCTCTCTGGCCCAGCCTCTGATGCAGTGTAAACAGGAGCATGAGAGGAGACGCAGAGAGCTCGGAGAGCAGTGGCAGAGGGCCCAGAGGAAACTGGTAAAGTCACTGCTATTTCTTGTCCATGTTGCTTTGACATGTTAATGCTGCATACGTGTTATCATGTCTCACTCTTATGTCATGTATGAGAAAGACATTGATATTCCATATTTCAGTGAGAGTAGATGGTTTACCAATCGCTCTGTCAAAAGTCAAAAGCCTCGGTGTCACTCTAGACTGCTCCCTCTATTTCGAACCCCACATAAAAACCATCACCAGGATGGCATCACCTCTGCAATATCTCCAGGCTCCGCCCCTCGCTATCACACTCCAGCAAGGAAACTCTCATCCATGCCCTGGTCACTTCCCATTTGGACTATTGCAACACTCTCCTCACTGGTATCCCCACCAAACTCACCAATAGACTTCAACTGGTCCAGAACTCTGCTGCCAGAATCCTCACCAGCACCAGATCAACTGAACACCACACCAATCCTCATCAATCTACACTGGCTCCCTGTGCAATCCTTTATTAACTTAAAGACAGGCCTCCTCACCTACAAAGCCCTCCACAACCTGGCACCCACCTACCTCTCTAACCTTCTCTCAGTCTATGCCTCTTCACGCTCCCTCCGCTCCTCCTCTACTGGTCTCCTTGTCACCCCTTCATTCCACCTCTCCACCATGGGTGCCCGGGCCTTCAGCTGCTGGAATGAGATCCCCCCCCACACATACAACATGCAGATACAATCATCTCATTCAAAAACCTCCTTAAAACACACCTCTTCAAGGATGCCTATAACCTATAGCCTGTGTTCTATGATTTTCTGTCCTACGCTCCATTCTGTGCATTCTCACTATACCTATGTATCCCTATGTGTCCCCCCAACACACACCCTTACCCTACACCCTTACCCTAAACCCTTACCCTAAACTCTTACCCTAAACCCTTACCTTAAACCAGGTCCGTATCCTATTTCCAACCCTACCCCCTAAACCCTTACCTAAACCAGGTTTGTATTCTCTACCCAACCCTAGCCCCTAAACCCTTACCTAAACCAGGTTTGTATCCTCTACCCAACCCTACCCCCTAAACCCTTACCTAAACCAGGTTCATATCCTCTACCCAACCCTAGCCCCTAAACCAGGTTCATATCCTCTACCCAACCATACCCCCTAAACCCTTACCTAAACCAGGTTCGTATTCTCTACCCAACCCTACCCCTTAAACCCTTACCTAAACCAGGTTCGTATTCTCTACCCAACCCTACCCCCTAAACCCTTACCTAAACCAGGTTCATATCCTCTACCCAACCCTACCCCCTAAACCCTTACCTAAACCAGGTTCATATCCTCTACCCAACCCCTGTAGTACTATGTACTACACTTGCTTTTAATGGCTACTTGTAATGTAAGATATCCTTGATTACCCTGTGTTTGTGTGTGTGTGTGTGTGTGTGTGTGTGTGTGTGTGTGTGTGTGTGTTTGTCTGTTCCTAGACTGATGCTGAGAGTGGCATGCGTAAAACTCGAGGCTCATACATGATTCGCTGTGAGGAGTATGACAAGGCCAGGGGTCGGGCAGAGGAGGAGCTACAAGGGGGAGCAGGCGGGCTTAAAGCTCTGGACCGGAAGAAGCGATTGGAGGAGGAGGCCAGGACCAAGGTCAGCTGACTAGTCTGACCTTTTCATAGACCTTTTCATAGATCCTGAAGTGCCAACTCTGCCAACTCAGTTATGCCAGGCGAGCAAAATGAATCGCACCTGATGGCTGGTCCATGTGTGTCTCTGCAGGCTGAAGAGGCAGAGGCTGTGTATCGTGCATGTATATCCGAGGCGGAGGCGCGGCACCAGGAGAGAGAGCAGACTAAGGGCAGCACTCTCAGACAGATCCATGATGTCATCAGACACACAGACCACACCCTCAGATCTGTAAGTCAACTCACGCCTCTGTCAGGGAAGTAAAACCCTCAACTTGTTTTCAGGTGGATTGCACTGACCAATCAAACGTCCTAATCATGACTACATCCACCTTTAGGTTTGATTATGTTTATGAAGTCTGTTCACAAGAGATCTTGGGAGAGACGAAATGTGTTCATGGAAATTGTAGTTTGTCTCCATCAAATTGCTTATTCCTGGGTGTTGTAGTTCTTTACAACATGTCTCCCTCCCCAGTGCACGGTGTCGTACTATCAGCTGCTGCACATGCAGACAGCAGTGCTGCCAGTCCACTACCAGACTCTGTGTGAGAGCACCAAGCTCTACGAGCCGGGACAACAGTACGCCGCTCACGTAAGACATCTACACAAGAGCCCAGAGGACGCCAGACATCTCTACACGAGCACAGAGGATGCCAGGCATCTCTACATGAGCACAGAGGATGCCAGACATCTGTCGAACCCAGAGCCTGCAGCTCACTACCACTTCGAGCCCTACTCATCAAACCAGTTGGTTCCCACTTGAAATTGTTTACGTTTGACCTTTCAGTAATTCATATTGTTGTTGAGATCAGAAAATAGCAGGTGCAGAGAAACGTTTTGTAAGTGGCGTGACCCTTCAAAGGGTCAGAACAGGCCAGTTAGTTGGCTACCAACTACTATGATTTACAGGAGGAAGCAATGTCATTTTCTCCTTCCCTCATCAGTCTGTCTGGACACATCCGCCACAACAGCTCTAACACGGATGTACCAATCAGCATGGAGACCACACCTCCCATGGATTCACCAATCAGCACGGAGACTACACCTCCCACGGATTCACCAATCAGCACGGAGACTACACCACCCACGGATTCACCAATCAGCATGGAGACTACACCTCCCACGGATTCACCAATCAGCACGGAGACTACACCACCCACGGATTCACCAATCAGCACGGAGACCACGCCTACCACAGACGAGGATGGTGGTGCTGAGGATGGAGTCACACAGAGATGTGGTGAGTCCTGATTGACTCGTGTAAGGGGTCATCCACTTCTCTAATGGTCTAAGAAGAAGAGTAGCACACGTTTCTAACCACAGATGTAATTTATAGGAACCACGATCCAAGATTAGAACTTTTCATTATGGTGCTTCATTTGAAAGCTCATTGGTGGTATGTGTCCTTATTGAAGGGCAAGGTCACCAATCACACAAGTCCTGGCCGTCAACGATGAAGGACTCGGACTGTCTTGGAGGAGTCTATGGTCAGGAGTCCTCCAGCACTGGTATCTCCTGATGTAGAAACTAGAATGTCATCCTCCAGCACAGCTACCATAGAGCCTCAGCAATTTCAGATTACAGAAAAGGGTCCAGCGATGTATCATTCAGAATATTCAACGATATATAATAGTTTATTGCATGTGTGTTTCAGGGCACATACCTAAAGCCAGTGAAGAAGAACATGATGGAAACGTCACCTCGTTTGAACAGGGTAACAAACACTCCTCAAGTCTCCATTTGTCTGAACTCTGTCTAAATCCAGATCCACACAGCGGGAGAATTGCTTGAATAGTTCAGGTTAGGATACGACCCTCTCTTTCTCATTCTGAACTCTCTCTTCTCTCTTGTATGTCTTTTCTCTTGCTGTGTGTTCAGGGACAGAGCCAGAGATCGCCGTTCCCACTGGTCCCTTCCGGAATGTGGGAATGTCCAAGGCAGCAAAGACCCACAGACTCCGCAAGCTCCGCACACCTGCCAAATGCAGAGGGTGTAACAGCTATGTGTACTTCCAGGGTGCAGAGTGTGAGGAGGTGAGACACACACACACCCTAGGAGGCACAGTAGACGGTGTAATGTCTACTCTGTTTACTGACTGTAAAGTTACTACACTGCTCCAAAAAATAAAGGGAACACTAAAATAACACATCCTAGATCTGAATGAATGAAATATTCTTATTAAATACTTTTTTCTTTACATAGTTGAATGTGCTGACAACAAAATCACACAAAAAGTATCAATGGAATTGAAATTTATCAACCCATGAAGGTCTGGATTTGGAGTCACACTCAAAATTAAAGTGGAAAACGACACTACAGGCTGATCCATCTTTGATGTAATGTCCTTAAAACAAGTCAAAATGAGGCTCAGTAGTGTGTGTGGCCTCCACGTGCCTGTATGACCTCCCTACAACGCCTGGGCATGCTCCCGATGAGTTGGTGGATGGTCTCCTGAGGGATCTCCTCCCAGACCTGGACTAAAGCATCTGCCAACTCCTGGACAGTCTGTGGATGGAGCGAGACATGATGTCCCAGATGTGCTCAATTGGATTCAGGTCTGGGGAACGGGCGGGCCAGTCCATAGCATCAATGCCTTCCTTTTGCAGGAACTGCTAACACACTCCAGCCACATGAGGTCTAGCATTGTCTTGCATTAGGAGGAACCCAGGACCAACCGCACCAGCATATGGTCTCACAAGGGGTCTGAGGATCTCATCTCGGTACCTAATGGCAGTCAGGCTACCACTGGCGAGCACATGGAGGGCTGTGCGGCCCCCCAAAGAAATGCCACCCTACACCATGACTGACCCACCGCCAAACCGGTCATGCTGGAGGATGTTGCAGGCAGCAGAACGCTCTCCACGGCGTCTCCAGACTCTGTCACATCTGTCACATGTGCTCAGTGTGAACCAGCTTTCATCTGTGAAGAGCACAGGGCGCCAGTGGCGAATTTGCCAATCTTGGTGTTCTCTGGCAAATGCCAAACGTCCTGCACGGTGTTGGGCTGTAAGCACAACCCCCACCTGTGGACGTCGGGCCCTCATACCACCCTCATGGAGTCTGTTTCTGACCGTTTGAGCAGACACATGCACATTTGTGGCCTGTTGGAGTTCATTTTGCAGGGCTCTGGCAGTGTTCCTCCTGCTCCTCCTTGCACAAAGGCAGAGGTAGCGGTCTTGCTGCTGGGTTGTTGCCCTCCTACGGCCTCCTCCACGTCTCCTGATGTACTGGCCTGTCTCCTGGTAGCGCCTCCATGCTCTGGACACTACGCTGACAGACACAGCAAACCTTCTTGTCACAGCTCGCATTGATGTGCCATCCTGGATGAGCTGCACTACCTGAGCCACTTGTGTGGGTTGTAGAGTCCGTCTCATGTTACCACTAGAGTGAAAGCACTGCCAGCATTCAAAAGTGACCAAAACATCAGCCAGGAAGCATAGGAACTGAGAAGTGGTCTGTGGTCACCACCTGCAGAACCACTCCTTTATTGGGGGTGTCTTGCTAATTGCCTATAATTTCCACCTGTTGTCTATTCCATTTGCACAACAGCATGTGAAATTTATTGTCAATCAGTGTTGCTTCCTAAGTGGACAGTTTGATTTCACAGAAGTGTGATTGACTTGGAGTTACATTGTGTTGTTTAAGTGTTCCCTTTATTTTTTTGAGCAGTGTATATTATTTGCTTGTCTTCCCTCTTCCAGTGTTATCTGGCATGCCATAGGCGTTGCTTGGAGAACCTGGCTATCCAGTGTGGCCATAAGAAGCTACAAGGTCGCCTGTTGCTGTTTGGCAGGGACTTCACGCAGGGGCTGGGAGACCCCGATGGTGTGCCTCTGGTCATCAGGAAGTGCATCACAGAGATAGAGAGCAGGGCTCTTAGGATGAAGGTGCTTTTACACTTACACACAGAGTAGTACACACACATTGAAAAAATAACTTGACATATAAACTGTGTGTGTGTGTGTGTGTGTAGGGTATCTATCGTGTGAATGGGGTGAAGACTCGTGTGGAGAAGCTGTGCCAGGCCTTTGAGAATGGAAAAGAGCTGGTGGAACTGTCCCAAGCCTTTCCTCATGATATCAGCAACATGCTCAAACTTTACCTCAGACAGGTAACATACTGCTACATACACTCACAAAATACTCTCCCTCCACTTCTAGACTCACTATCCCTCCTTCACTCTGCATCCCACTCCCTCCCCTCACCCTCTGTCCCCTTCTTTCTCCTCTCCCCTCCCTCTCTTCCTCTCCACCCCCCTCACTCTGTCCTCTCCACCCCTCTCACGCTCTGTCCTCCTCTTCCTCTCAACCCCTCTCACGCTCTGTCCCCCTCTTCCTCTCCACCCCCTCTGTCCCACTCTTCCTCTCAACCCCTCACTCTCTGTCCTCCGATTCCTCTCTATCCCCTCACTGTCCTCCTCTCCCTCTCCACCCCTCACTCTGTCCTCCTCTCCCTCTCCACCCCTCACTGTCCTCCTCTTCCTCTCCACCCCCTCACTCTCTGTCCTCCTTCCTCTCCACCCTCTCACTCTGTCCTCCTCTTCCTCTCCACCCCCTCACTATTTGTCCTCCTCTTCCTCCCCACCTCCTCCCCACCTCCTCACTCTGTCCCCTTCTCTTCATCTCCACCCCCTCGCTTTCCCTTCTTCCCTCTCCAGCTGCCAGAGCCTATCTTGCCTTTCCATCTCTATCAGTCTCTGATGGGGCTGGCCAAGGAGAGCCTGCGTTCTGCGTCTCCTAGCCCAGATGGAGGTGAGGTGGCTGGGGCAGCAGTGCTGGCAGACCTGGGTGCTGAGACTCCCCTGGAGGTCCTGACTCTGGTCCACAGCCTGAGGGAGCTAATGCTAACGGAGCTGCCGCAGGCTAATACAGCCACACTGCGCTATATTGCACAGCATCTGCGCAGGTGAGGTGACCATGAGTAAGGCACACACACATAAAGTGTGATTTTAACACGGAACATTAATCCTAACGTTTGATGAAGAACAAATAGCTCATCGTGCCCATTTCTCCTTTCTTACTATTTCCTTCCTCCCTCTTATTTCTTCACTTTTCCCGTTTCAGGGTGTGTGAGTGTGAGCAGGAGAACAAGATGAGTCCCAGTAACCTGGGCATTGTGTTTGGCCCCACCCTGATGCGTCCCCGTCCCTCCGGGGCCACCGTGGCCCTGTCCTCCCTGGTAGACTACCCCCACCAGGCCCGCATCGTGGAGACTCTCATAGTCTTCTACAGCACCCTCTTCCATGACAGCCCCTACGGCACCCCAGTTTCCCCCTTAGCCCTAAGCCAGGTGAGTGAGCGACTGTGGGTGTAGGGTGTCATAGTGAAACAGTGTGCTGGTTCTGGTCTAGAAACAAGTAATGTGAGGAAAATACAATTATGGGCCTTGAGAGAGTGGAAGAGCGGTAGCAACCAAACAAATAGAAGGACGCAGTTAAACATATATATAATTTTTTTTAAATTTAACAAGGCAAGTCAGTTAAGAACAAATTCTTATTTACAATGATGGCCTACACCGGCCAAACCCGGACGACGCTGGGCCAATTGTGCACCGCCCTATGGGACTCCCAATCACAGCCAGTTGTGATACAGACTGGATTCGAACCAGGGTGTCTGTAGTGACGCCTCCAGCACTGAGATGCAGTGCCTTAGACCGCTGCGCCACTTGGGCATACACACATGCACACTATAGTTTATCACATTCAACCATTTCTGCTGTTTCTCCTAGGACAGTGGAGGGGAGGAGGGGAGAGACTGTGGGGGAGGAGTCCAGGGGAGAGACGAGGGAAACAAGACAGACTTAAAACACGACGGGGGTGAGACGCCAGATAACCACACTGAGAGACCAGTGGAATCAGACCGAGGAGGAACCCTCAGCCGCAGCACCCACTGACCCTCTCTGGACCTGAACTCTTCAAAAAATAACTTCTGGGAAAAATGGAAATGGAATTGTTTTTCAAATGAAAAAGTACTTTAGTGAATTCTACAAATTGGAATTCATTTGGGAAATTGCAGTTGAAATGAAAGTGGTTCCAACTTACTGTTTTAATGTGTTGACTACTGATGAAAAAGTTAGTACACTGACTGGATAGCAGAATATCATATTGCTGTTGTGTGAACGTGTTAATTTCATTGGATGACTTGAGGTATGATTTTCTAAACCAGTTTTGCCAAAATGCTGCACAAAGCAATTTTTATTGTTTTAATTACCTGGTGAGATACCAGGAAGGAATGTGAGATTCAGTGTTTTTGTGCCTGCAATTTCCTCTTTTTGTATTCTCTCTGTATACCTCTTGTATGGTGTATTCATGATATGGTATGTCTATACTCCAGCCTACCATCTGCCTGTGTACTCACGCCACTACTTCAGCACTGCTGCTGGTTGGTATGCTAGTCATTGAGAGATGATATGTTTATATTGTTACAGTTCTAACATGATTTGTTGTATATCCTTGGTGACATAAAATTCAAACGTCAAGCACTATGCAAATGTTTGACTCCCAATGATTGTTGCTGAGATTTGACTGTTTTGCAACACAGTAACTGCAGTCACGGTAATAATGAACACAAATGTTCAGTGTGCATTCAACTTCAATCAGTTATGTGGGACATTTTTTCGAATGTGAAAAGACCTTGCCTTGCTCTTCGACATTAAAAACAGTTGGATTTATTTCTTCTGAAATAAATAATTTGCCCGTTGAAATTAAAAATGCTTATTTAAAAAAAAATCCAACACATGCAGAGGTTATCACCTCAAGCACATTGATAAAAACTAGTAGTGCCAAAAGGTAAGCAAGTCAACTTATTCACAAAAGTTATTGGGAGACAAAGTGATGAGAGCATGTTCTTTCTTCTTCATATGAAACATCTTCAGTCATTCCCTGTCCGCAATCATCAGATCTCATACTCCTTCTGGTCCATAATAGAGCTGGTGTGTGTTTACTGCACCAGTCTGTAGGTGATGTATCTACCAGCAGTCTCACTAGGTCTGATGATCTTCACTACCTGTTAGAACAGACAGGCCAGCAGGTCAACACAGGAGAAAACTAAAATTGCACATAAAACGCCTCAGTCATTTGTTTGTGTGTGTGTCACACCTGTCCTCTTTTCAGTCCAAAGTATCTGGCCACAGGGTCTCCTGCTTGAATCCTGGGTAGCTGGCTCTCCTTCAGTTTACTGACACGTCAATCAAGGAATCACAATGGCAACATCATACAATGTTCATGAATTATGTGTGTGTGTGTATATATACAGTGGGGAGAACAAGTATTTGATACACTGCCAATTTTGCAGGTTTTCCTACTTACAAAGCATGTAGAGGTCTGTAATTTTTATCATAGGGTACACTTCAACTGTGAGAGACGGAATCTAAAACAAAAATCCAGAAAATCACATTGTATGATTTTTAAGTAATTAATTTGCATGTTATTGCATGACATAAGTATTTGATACATCAGAAAAGCAGAACTTAATATTTGGTACTGAAACCTGTTTGCAATTACCGACATCATATGTTTCCTGTAGTTCTTGACAATGTTTGCACACAATGCAGCAGGGATTTTGGCCCACTCCTCCATACAGACCTTCTCCAGATCCTTCAGGTTTCGGGGCTGTCGCTGGGCAATACGGACTTTCAGCTCCCTCCAAAGATTTTCTATTGGGTTCAGGTCTGGAGACTGGCTAGGCTACTCCAGGACCTTGAGATGCTTCTTACGGAGCCACTCCTTAGTTGCCCTGGTTGTGTGTTTCGGGTCATTGTCATGCTGGAAGACCCAGGCACGACCCATCTTCAATGCTCTTACTGAGGGAAGGAGGTTGTTGGCCAATATCTTGCGATACATGGCCCCATCCATCCTCCCCTCAATACGGTGCAGTCATCCTGTCCCCTTTGCAAAAAAGCATCCCCAAAGAATGATGTTTCCACTTCCATGCTTCACGGTTGGGATGGTTTTCTTGGGGTTGAACTCATCCTTCTTCTTCCTCCAAACACAGAGAGTTGAGTTCAGACCAAAAAACTATATTTTTGTCTGATCAGACCACATGACCTTCTCCCATTCCTCCTCTGTATCATCCAGATGGTCATTGGCAAACTTCAGACGGCCTGGACATGTGCTGGCTTGAGCAGGGGGACCTTGCGTGCGCTGCAGGATTTTAATCCATGACGGCGTAGTGTGTTACTAATGGTTTTCTTTGAGACTGTTGTCCCAGCTCTCTTCAGGTCATTGACCAGGTCCTGTCGTGTAGTTCTGGGCTGATCCCTCACCTTCCTCATGATCATTGATGCCCACGAGGTGAGATCTTGCATGGAGCCCCAGACCGAGGGTGGTTGACCGTCATCTTGAAATTCTTCCATTTTCTAATAATTGCGCCAACAGTTGTTGCCTTCTCACCAAGCTGCTTGCCTATTGTCCTGTAGCCCATCCCAGCCATGTGCAGGTCTACAATTTTATCCCTGATGTCCTTACACTCTGGTCTTGGCCATTGTGGAGAGATTGGAGTCTGTTTGATTGAGTGTGTGGACAGGTGTCTTTTACAGGAAACAAGTTCAAACAGGTGCAGTTAATACAGGTAATGAGTGGAGAACAGGAGGGCTTCTTAAAGAAAAACTAACAGGTCTGTGAGAGCCGGAATTCTTACTGGTTGGTAGGTGATCAAATACTTATGTCATGCAATAAAATGCAAATGAATTACTTAAAAATCCAACAATGTGATTTTCTGGATTTTTGTTTTAGATTCCGTCTCTCACAGTTGAAGTGTACCTATGAAAAAATTACAGACCTCTACATGCTTTTGAAAGTAGGAAAACCTGCAAAATCGGCAGTGTATCAAATACTTGTTCTCCCCACTGTATATACAGTGGGGCAAAAAAGTATTTAGTCAGCCACCAATTGTGCAAGTTCTCCCACTTAAAAATATGAAAGAGGCCTGTAATTTCCATCATAGGTACACTTCAACTATGACAGACAAAATGAGAAGAAAAAAAATCCAGAAAATCCCATTGTAGGATTTGTAATGAATTTATTTGCAAATTATGGTGGAAAATAAGTATTTGGTCACCTACAAACAAGCAAGATTTCTGGCTCTCACAGACCTGTAACTTCTTTAAGAGGCTCCTCTGTCCTCCACACGTTACCTGTATTAATGGCACCTGTTTGAACTTGTTATCCGTATAAAAGACACCTGTCCACAACCTCAAACAGTCACACTCCAAACTCCACTATGGCCAAGACCAAAGAGTTGTCAAAGGACACCAGAAACAAAATTGTAGACCTGCACCAGGCTGGGAAGACTGAATCTGCAATAGGTAAGCAGCTTGGTTTGAAGAAATCAACTGCGGGAGCAATTATTAGGAAATGGAAGACATACAAGACCACTGATAATCTCCCTCGATCTGGGGCACCACGCAAGTTCTCACCCTGTGGAGTCAAAATGATCACAAGAACGGTGAGCAAAAATCCCAGAACCACACGGGGGGACCTAGTAAATGACCTGCAGAGAGCTGGGACCAAAGTAACAAAGCCTACCATCAGTAACACACTACGCCGCCAGGGACTCAAATCCTGCAGTGCCAGACGTGTCCCCCTGCTTAAGACAGTACATGTCCAGGCCTGTATGAAGTTTGCTAGAGAGCATTTGGATGATCCAGAAGAAGATTGGGAGAATGTCATATGGTCAGATGAAACCAAAATATAACTTTTTGGTAAAAACTCAACTCGTTGTGTTTGGAGGACAAAGAATGCTGAGTTGCATCCAAAGAACACCATACCTACTGTGAAGCATGGGGGTGGAATCATCATGCTTTGGGGCTGTTTTTCTGCAAAGGGACCAGGACGACTGATCCGTGTAAAGGAAAGAATGAATGGGTCAATGTATCGTGAGATTTTGAGTGAAAACCTCCTTCCATCAGCAAAGGCATTGAAGATGAAACGTGGCTGGGTCTTTCAGCATGACAATGATCCCAAACACACCGCCCAGGCAACGAAGGAGTGGCTTCGTAAGAAGCATTTCAAGGTCCTGGAGTGGCCTAGCCAGTCTCCAGATCTCAACCCCATAGAAAATCTTTGGAGGGAGTTGAAAGTCCGCAACAGCTCCAAAACATCCCTGCTCTAGAGGAGATCTGCATGGAGGAATGGGCCAAAATACCAGCAACAGTGTGTGCTTACAGAAAATGAAGACTTACAGAAAATGTTTGACCTCTGTCATTGCCAACAAAGGGTATATAAAGGGTATATAACAAAGTATTGACATAAACTTTTGTTATTGACCCAAATACTTATTTTCCACCATCATTTGCAAATAAATTCATTAAAAATCCTACAATGTGATTTTCTGGATTATTTTTTTCTGTCATAGTTGAAGTGTACCTATGATGAAAATTACAGGCCTCTCATCTTTTTAAGTGGGAGAACTTGGACAATTGTTGGCTGACTAAATACTTTTTTACCCCACTGGATATATTTATTAGTGTGGAACATGGTAACAAAAAAATATTGTATTGTGTAATGCATGGTATAGAAATAATTCTGCATTCAATGCTAAAAAGATACTATCGAAGCAGCAACTCTGACAGTTCTTCTTTTGTCATCACTATGTGTTCAGGAACCAGCTAAAAAGATAGGAAATAAAAGACTCAAATCAAAGAGCATATAATTACAGAAAATATTTTGTTCATGTAGTATAAAGACATTAGGCTTGTTTGAACACATCAGTTTCATGCATTCAGAGACCACCTTTGATCAGTGCTGATCACCAACTTTCAATGTGTTGCATTTTGGGTATAAAAATTGTCGGACTTGTCTACATGTCGACTGCATGAACTTTACAAAAACGTCATGATCAAAGGTCATGCAGTTCTTTTAATACAGTATTTAAAGTTTATCCACACCAACTGCCAGTGGTGTAAAGTACTTAAGTAGTACTTTATAAATCATTTTTACTTAAGTAGTTTTTTGGGGTATCTGTACTTTACTATTTATATTTTTCACAACTTTTACTTCACTAAATTCCTGAAAAAAACAATGTACTTTTTACTCAATACATTTTTCCTGCCTCCCAAAAGTACCCATTACATTTTGAATGCTTAGCAGGGCAGGAAAATGGTCAAATTCACACACTTATCCCTAGTCATCCCTACTGCCTCTGATCTGGCGGACTCACTAAACACATGCTTCGCTTGTAAATTATGTCCGAGTGTTGGAGTGTGCCCCTGCCTATCTGTAAATTAACAAAAACAAGAAAATTGTGCCGTCTGGTTTAATTTAAGCAATTTGAAATTATTTATACTTAAGTATATTTTTACAATTATATTTACTTTTGACACTTAAGTATATTTAAAACCAGATATTTACTCAAATAGTATTTTACTGGGTGACTTTCACTTGAGTCATTTTCAAAAATGGTATCTTTACTTTTACTGAAGTATGACAATTTGGTACTTTTTCCACCACTGCCAACTGCACCCTGTCTTCAGACAATAGTGCCTCCCACAATGCAGTTGATGGCTGAAGACAGGGTGCAGTTGATGGCTGAAGACAGGGTGCAGTCTTCAGCCATCAACTGCACCCTGTCTTCAGCCATCAACTGCATTGTGGGAGGCACTATTGTCAACCAATCATTAGGGTGTTTTTCCCTGACTAATGCAAATATGACCAAAGATGTGAAAAACAAGAACCAACTATGCCACAATTCTTTTGCTACAACGGATTGGCTACAAATAAATGTAAATCTTTGAGACCCCTCTTTCACAAATGTATTGTATGTTTTGAGTTTGAGAGTGTGTGATATGGATGGTAGAGAAAAAGTTATTTAGACATTCCGAAGGAAAAGTTTTGAAAAGAACACCTGCTATGTTGACACTGCCATGTTGATATGAGCCTTGTTAGAAAACACTGACTTTCAATTGTCGCAGATGTACCTCCCCCAACCGCAATCATCGACTTCCATCTGTTCTCATCTGCTTTAGTAAGCCAACTCGAACACGCTCAAAGTCCCCTTTAGGCAAGATACTGTGTGTGCAGGTTATAGTTTGCAGCCAAATAATTGGCACTCTTGCACCTTTCTTCTTCTAAAAAAAAGTTGAAATTTGAAGAAAATGTTGGTCTCCACACCTTATTGGATTTTTTTTTCAAAATAAAGCACAAATAGCATGGACAACATTATTGGCACCCTGAAATTAGTACTTGGTTGCACAGCCCTTGACCAAGATAACTTGGACAATTGCTTCTTGTAGCCATCAATGAACCATTCCAGGGTTCTTTTGATGAGTGCTTTTTCTCTGAATGCTTCGTTTGGTTGTGGGGAAGCCCCCACTACTGAAGGAGACACGAAAGCCTGATTGAACTTCACAAAAAATATACCTAAACAAGCCTAAATTCTGGGTGAAATGTTCTGTGGACAAATTAAACAAAATTAGAGCCCTTTGGCAATACAGATCAGAGCTCTGTTTACTGTCATCCAAAATGAAGTATTCAATGAAAGGAACACCCTCCCTACAATCAACCATGGGGAGGTTTGATAATGCTGTGGGGTTTCTTTGCTGCCTCTGGTACTGGGGGCCTTGAACATGCGCAAGGCATCGTGAAATCAACAGATTATTAGGTCAAAAAGCACAAAGGAATGGTTCAAGAAGAAACACTGGACAGTTCTGAATCACATCCAAAACCAGCAGTTGGTGGAGAGCATTCCTCAAATATAGAAGAATAAGAGCAGTTTGCCAAATTGCCTGTAGAAAGGTGCAGCAAGCTTATTGATGGCTACATTATCTTGGCCAAAGGCTGTACAACCTAGTATTTGCTTCGGGGTGCCAGTAATTTTGTCCATACCATTTAATCTTAATAAAAATTGTAAACTTATGTTTACAAAAATAAAATCCTTCTGCAATGCAGAAAATCCAATAAGGTGTAGAGACAAAGTTTTTCAATTTCATCTATTTTTGGGGGGCAAGAAATAGAGAATCATTTAAGAAAAGTGGAAGTGTACCAATATATTTGGCTGCAACTGCAACTCTAAACGAGCGCACATACCTCATGCTCTGTGATGTTGATGAGGAGCTCCTGTTGTAGAAACTGCTCCAGGATGTATTTGGGTGCCATGTCCACTAGCGACTGAAAAGAAAGAAACAAGGGAGTCCTAACAGGCCCCTGGATAGGGACGAGTGACCCGCATAGGACAGGGCCACATGAAAAGTAACATCTCTGTTAAAACACTATGAAAAAATGTATATTTTCTTATTCTGCTCCATCGAGTAATCTGATGTGAATTAGCAGGTGTTAACTGTAGTGTAATTAGGGCTGTGACCTACAGTCTACTCGGAAACCCTTCAGGCCCCTTCACTTTTTCCACATTTTGTTACAGCCTTATTCTAAAATGGATTAAATTGATGAGGAAAAAAACAATCTACACACAATACCCCATGACACAGCAAAAACAAGTTTAGACATTTTAGCAAATAAAAAATTAATGAAATACACCCTGAAAATATCACATTTAAATAAGTATTCAGACCCTTTACTCAGCACTTTGTTGAAGCACCTTTGGTAGCGATTACAGACTCGAGTCTTCTTGGGTATGACACTAAAAGCTTGGCACACCTGTATTTGGGGAGTTTCTCCCACTCTTCTCTGCAGATCCTCTCAAGCTCTGTCAGGTTGGATGGGGAGCATTGCTGCACAACTATTTACATGTCTCTCCAGATACATTTGATCAGGTTCAAGTCCAGGCTCTGGCTGGGTCACTCAAAGACATTCAGAGACTTGTCCCTAAATCACTCCTGCAAAGTCTTGGCTGTGTGCTTAGGGTCATTGTCCTGTTGGAAGGTGAACCTTCACCCCAGTGTGAGGTCCTGAGAGCTCTGGAACAGGTTTTCATCAAGGATCTCTGTACTTTGCTCCGTTCATCTTCCCCCGATCCCAGTCCCTGCCGCTGAAAAACATCCCCACAGCATGATGCTGCCACCACCATGCTCCACCGTAGAGATGGTGCCAGGTTTCCTCCAAAACGTGACACTTGGCATTCAGGCCAAAGTGTTCAATCTTGGATTCATCAGACCAGAGAATCTTGTTTCTCATGGTCTGAGAGTCCTTTAGGTGCCTTTTGGCAAACTCTAAGCCGGCTGTCATGTGCCTCTCACTGAGGCGTGGCTTCCGTCTGTCAACTGTGGGACCTTATTTAGACAGGTGTGTGCCTTTCCAAATCATGTACAATCAATTTAATTTACAACAGGTGGAATCCAATGAAGTTGCAGAAACATCTCAAGGATGATAAATGGAAACAGGATGCACCTGAGCTCAATTTAGAGTCTTATAGCAAAGGGTCTGAATACTTATGTAAATAAGGTATCTGTTTATGTTTTTAATTGTTTTGAAAAAATAAAAAACAATTTGCGCTTTGCCATTATGGGGTATTGTATGTAGAGTGATGAGGGAAAAATGTGTATTTAATCCATTTTAGAATAAGGCTGGAACGTAACAAAATGTGGGAAAAGTCTGAATGCACTGTGTATGACTGTATTATACAAGTGATTACTCCAAGAGGGAAGGAAGGCTAAAGAGCAACAGAGAAGCTTAATGGCTCAGTCCTGCCCCACCTGTTTGGCGGAAGGCGTCATCCCCATCTGGACCACGATGCAGGCACGTGTGATATTCTCCTCCTGCATGCGCTGGCAGTACATCTTTATAGTCTTGATTCCTACCTTGGGCTCCTCTGTGGACAAAGAGATTTGCTGATTGATGTGCAACAATTGTAGCGAAGTAAAGGTCCAGACAACTGATGCTCACAGACCAAAAGTTATTTTCAGAAAATAGCTTGTGACACCTTGGAAATGCGTGCTGCTGTGGCTGGCAGTCAGGTGTGTTTGTCTTCTAGTTACCTGGAAAGAAGACGAACATCTGGTCGGTCGGGTCATCGTTGTGGGCGACCAGCACAGTGAGATCTGTCCGCCGTGGGCGCCCTTCACTCGGCTTGTCCCCAAACTGGCTCTTGAACTCGTCCAGAGTCTGGTCCAACTCATCCTGCGTCACAAGATAGCCTCTGTCGTGGCACAACTACGTGAAAGGGGAAAAACAAATAAGTGGAGTTAGCTAGCTACCGGTAGCTGAAGAATCAATTACAGAAGACAGACGGAAGACAGAAACAACCACCTGTGCAAACTAGCTATCTAGCATGCTCTGAACACCTGTAACTAAAGAAGGACGTGGGTTTCTGTTGTGCATTTCCGCCACTGACCCTGTTCGTCTTTCAGTCACCCATGTGGGCATAACCAAAGAGGAGATGGCATGTGGGTACCTGCTTCTAAAAACCAATGAGGAGATGGGAGAGGCAGGACTTGCAGGGCGATCTGCGTCAGAAATAGAACTGACTTCTATTTTAGCCCTTGGCAACGCAGACGCTCGTTGACCCGCACAAGCAATGTGGGTGCAATAATTGAATAATATAGATTAATACATTTATTTTGCGACGCGAGCGGTGTAGTCAGCCTGTTAGAATTCAATTTAGCCTAAATGGCACCAAAAAATGTATCCCGTTTTATTTTACCACTACAATCGGTTCTTAGGAAGAAACTGAAAAATAACTTGTGTAGAAAGTAAACATCCGCACCTCAATGGTGCCAAGTGTGCTTATGTCTGCATAACAGGAAGTAGGGAAAAAAATGGCAACTTCTGACTAGTTCTGGTCTAGCGTTTGATGACGAGATACAAAAACTAAATATACACATTTCGAGATATTAGGCTAAATAGACAGACATACCTATATTTCCCTATAGTAAACAATGGGACGACCTCAGAGTTCCATGAGTAATTTGTTGTTGTTGTTTACATTTTAACTATAAACAACGTGAGCAGGTGTTCATTGCCAACTATAGAGAAGCTGCCATTGTGACATAGAACAACAACATGGGATTAGAACCTTCGGAAGGCGAGTTGGTGCCACAGTGCCCAATATAACTAATAGGAGCTGGCAGGGTGAAAAATGCTGTTAAATTAAGACCTGTTTTTTCGTGATTACTTCAAAACTACGGCAGGCAGCTGGGATATATGGTAATATTATGAAACTGGGCTCCACCGCGGATGCAATTAACTACTTTTTATTCGAAAAAAATCATTGTTAAAAATGTCATGTGTCCAGCCTACCTTGGGTACTCGAGAACAAGTTGTAAACCGAGTGCCTGGGATGAAGTATTCTGAATTTTACAATTTACCTGCATGATTGTTTTGCGGATTTTCCATAGTCTGTAGGTCTCCTCCTCGTCATCCATAATGTATTCTATAGGTTAGCTATTTTCCAATGTTTTCCACCCGTGAAAAACAAATCTTCACTTACGTTTTCCCGAAATCACAACTTTACTTCCGCACTTCAAAATCACGTGTTTAGGAGGTCTTCTTTTGTTTGTCTACAATTTTGCCTGCCATATTGATATTTGAACAATTCGTTTAAACGATTAGCTACATAAACAGTTTCATAATTTAATATGTAATTAAATAGGTCATAATTCAAATTAAAATATTGTATATTTCAAATTTGTAACGTTGAAGATTATGTCATCGCAGTAAAAACAGGCATTCATTTCTTACTGTGCATGCACCGTCGGATGCATTGAGCTATGGGTCTAATGTCGTAAACAAGATTTTCACGGACAGATTTGTCAAGAGAGCCACTGTTTTTGGTCTAGCTAATGTTTGCAAAACAACAAAATGCAAACGCTCCGGGAGGAAAAGGGTAAACTATCCATATATTGCAATTAATTGTATAGGTGACCTGTTGCAGTGTGCATTGCTGCCACAATTTCTAGCTAGCTAGCTAGCTAGCCAACCACCATCTTTGCCAGCAGTCTCGCGAAAAGGGCCATATATAAAAGGTGGTTTGTTTAGTGGCTTCACGGACTTTTCTGACGTGCAAATCGATATTTAATGTCAGAATTTGTAAAACATTTGGTTAATGTCAGGGTTAATGGTTCGGTTAAGTTAAGGGTCATTTTTCGATTTGGCTAGTCTTGCACGTCAGAAATGTCCGTAATGTATAGCCCTTCCCCCAGTCCCTCAACCTGAGACTGAAGCTGGGCCCAGGGGCGTATTCATTACGCCAATTCTGTTGAAAAACGTTTCTTAAGCAGACGCAAACTGGATGAAACGTGATGGACCTCCCTGAATTCGTCCATTAGAAACTTTCGTTTTAGCTGCAAATTGTTTCGTTTTGCAACTGTTTGGACTAATGATTACACCCCTGATTTGAGCCTGGGGACGAGGTTAAACCACAGCCATTTTGTAAAATATCTATAGCCAGATAGAATATCCTGCGTTCGAACTCCATAATATAAATAATTAGAAATGTATTGCAACTCAGACAGTAGTATTTCTTTGCGTAATACGTGTAGAATTTAGTGTAATGTGTGTAGCTATATAGCAGGGGTGCTCAAACTTTTGGGTTTTGTGGGCCAAAGTATAATCTGACTGATGGGCCCAACAAATATACAAAAAATAATAGGTAAACAATAGCTTTCTTGAAAACAATTGTAGAATTACACTTCAAACAATCAAATTGCAGCCATATGTCTTGACACCTAACACATTCTGATTACCAGTATTACATATTTTCCCATTTGTATTGTAGAAACTGCAACCAAGTTTCAATGTTTGCAAGGCTAAAAACGTGAATATGTGCAGGGGGGCCTAAGTGAGATTCAAGATGGTCCTGAAATATTTTTAAAAAATCATGAATTGCATTGCTTTGCTTTTCTGGTTGGCTGGATGTAAGTTTCACCATCCAATTATTTCAAATTTACAGGAGGGCAAATTTCACCATGGTACGGCCGATACATTGGCACATGAGAATTATTAGAATATGGCAAATATGATTCTATTTTTGCATTTTATCCATGCTTGCTTTCATGGCCTACCTCAGACATAAAACAGATAGTGTCTTCAGAAAGTATTCATTCATTCCCCTTAGCTCTTGACTTATTTCACATTTTGTTGTTACAACCTAAATTCAAAATGTATGAGAGAGTATTTTTTCTCACCCTTCTACACACTACCCCATAATGACAAAGTGAAAACATGTTTTTAGAAATGGTTGCAAATGTATAGAAAATAAATGTGTATGCACACCGCTTTGCTATGACACTCCAAATTGAGATCAAGAGCATCCAATTTCCTTGATAATCCTTGGTGTCACTACTAGGCTTGAATGGCTGGATCCCGGTTACCCAGATTTACCGCCAAAAACCACTCCCTTTTCCTGGGAGAAATAACTTCAAAAAAATGGTAAATCATAAATAAATTATTTATATGAACATCATAACGTGAAATGGAACAGTTAATTTATATGCATTGTCTAAATCTGGCTCTCTACGGCCTTCTGTCTGCATGATGAATCATCAACGCACAGGGTGGGGACAGACATCTCAGTATGGAGCACAGTTCACAATGCATGTAGACCTATCATCTCATCATGGGAACTTTTTGTCGTATCACAGGTAGGCGTACATTTGCTGCCTATGATACAGTAATATAAAGACAGAATTTGTGTCTAATTTACACATTATGATACAGTAATATAAAGACCGAATTCATGTCTTAATTTACACATCTTCATTTGGCTTTTGGGGGTCACCTTATTATTTTAATTGTAATTTTAAAAAATTTGCAGCTGCTGAGTTTTAAAACAGCCTATCACTCGAAACTTGTTGGTTTAAATCATTGCACGCATATTCTCTCAGTATTTCTCTCCATCAATTCCATTCAAAATAGTTAATCCAGTTCAAGATTTATATCAGGCCTATATATGAATGATGGGTGATGCATAATAATCTTCGTACGTATAGCCTCTGTCTCTTGCGCAATATGCGTGCTCCGCTGGCCTCCCTAAAAAATGCTCCTTAACTCTTGGGAGTCCCATGCAGGAAAAGCTAGACTCGAACAGCTTGCGGGACATGATTTTCTTTAGCATTTCTTATGCTAATAGAATATTCGAAGAGGAACACATTCTCATGTTTGCTGAATGTTAAATACAGCAGCCAATAGAACTTTACAGATCATTTTGAAAGAGTGAATGCGGAATGGCAGTAGGTTATTCAGTTATTTATTCAGACCCATAACCATTCAATCTTCATGAAGAGAAGTGCAAGCCTTCTGCATCTCATTCTAGTCCTAAATTATTCAAGCATGTCCTTAGAATGATGAATATAAGGACAACAAAACTTATTGCATTTAGGAAAGAATGAAGCAACACTGGAGAGAGAAAGAAGAGGTAGGCTAATAACATTAGGGGAGATATTCAGAAAAAAAAATTCAACACTTGTTTTTGCAATTTCTTTTTATTGAAAAAAAATTGGTGTGATGTAATTTCTTCCAGCTGTTGTTATTGAAGTAAGATAGTTAAATCAAATTTGAAGAAAAAAAAGAAGAGGAAAACTGCTGATGCATTACCAAATTTTAAAATGTGTTTTGTTTAAGGGGTGGAGGGGATTGGTCCGCGGTCGCCAGTTGCCCATCCCTGGTCTAGACGGACAGCAAATTCTTGTACTTCATAGTATATTCTGATCGGATGGCTTGTTCTGGTGTCAGGAAACTAAATACCACAATAATCAAGTAGTATACCTGGCAAGTACAACAGATCAAATATTTTTTGACCAAATTCATACTTGCTGCACTTTGCCTTTGAAGAGCAGTATGTACAATGACTATTTTTAACCATTTACACTGAACATTTTCCAAAAACACATTTACTGGAAGAACTGTGTAGATGCAATCTCCCTCAGTATTTTGCGTGACTACGTTTTCCAAAACTCTTAAATATCTGCTCCGAATTCAGATTAAAAGATGTTTTCAGAAAAAGAATGGGGGGTCAGCTATGACGTGACACCTTGAGTTTGAAATCGCTTTTGGTTATTGAACTGCAGTAAATAACGTGGATTTACTCCCGGTAACTGAATTGCCATAATGAAATTTCATCATGGGTCTCTGATCTGTACTATAGGAATGTCATTATCTTCATGGTGATGTGTCCTAAATAGGTACACAAAAGTATAAATATGCAATATCCTCCTTTTGCATATTTGGGTAGTATTCTACATACTGGCTATTATTTTAATGAGCTCTGCCCCCAAACAAGACCAAATTTGGTTGATCCGGACCAAATCTGAACCAATCATAGAGGTCTATGTTTCACAAGTTTGGACATCAAAGTACAGCTTAATAGAGTACAGTAGAGTGAACCAATCATGGACCTCTATGTCTGGGCCAAATCAAGTCTGGACCGAACCAAAAATATGTATCTGTGGATGTTGAAATTAAGGCCAGGGCGGGCTGACCATATTTCAACTACTTTTCATCGTCCATGGACGTCCGTTGTCGGATGCTGGTTACAGTAAATTGAAAGAGACGGGCTCATGGGTAGGTGTCAGTCAGAGCCAGGTGGTTTGTGACTACTAGGATTTCCCAATGTAGCCAATTTAATTTCAGTAATTCCAAAACTGATTTTTAATGGAATTTCAACGCACAGGGCAATGTTTTCTCTCGTTGTCCAGGTGGGCAAAACCAAACATCGTTAACTTGGCCTTCTGGCCTCAGTTTGGTCAGCCCTGCTATTAAGCTTCCTCCCTAGAATTAGGAATTAGAATAATTGTATAGGATCTCTATAGCTCTATAAGGTTTTCTCTGCCTCTGTTACTCCTCATCATTGATCTGATATGGATGGCACTGTAGAAAATAAAATGGATGTCACGGTTGTTTACACCTACCAGCTAACTTTAATAAACAACTAGAAACTGATTTTCTGGTTAATTTAGAAATCTAAACTTACATATGTCTTTTTGGTTTGTTGAGTTAATTAGGACATCCCCATTTCAAGCTTATCTTTCTAAAAAAATTGAATGTTATTTCAGAATATTCATGCAAGTTAGCTGGCTAACTCATTGATTCGGCTTTGTAGTATAACCCACTGGAAAGGGGAGTAAACAAGAGCAAAAAGGGTTGGGATATATATGAAGTATGCCCCCCCAAGTTATAGTAACTAGCTTGTTTTTTCATTTAAATGTTTCATTTTCTCTTCTAGGTCCTCCTCTTCCTCTGTCGTCTATGCGTCTTTTTATTCCTCCACTGCGCCTGGTGTGTGCAGCTCTGTGGCAGGTTGTAGAGCGGAGAGACATCATGGACTATGGGCTGCTGGAGGAGTTTGCCACCAGCGTGTTGGAAATAGTCCCTGAACTGATGACTTACAGAGAGAGGGTCCAACTCCTCATGGGACTGAGAGCACGGGTGAGTGGGGGTGACGGGAGGGAAAGGAGTTGCTGCTAGGCACAGATCTAGGATCAGTGTACCCTACTGAAATGTGAACAATTTTTGGAAGGAAAACAGGGCTGTGATGGTCATGGAATTTTGTATGCAGGTTATTTGTCAGCCAAAGGACCTCCATCAACATTATAACCTTTCGAATAGCAAAAAACTGCAATTCCTCTCCTCCGCTCCTGACACTGCATGTGCACCTAGGCGTTGCCTAGGACTCAAATCAGAAATGTGATGTTCTGTCTTTACTGTTTAGCCAAACAGTATAACACTAACCCACCTTGCGAGTTATTTGCCGAACTGGTGCCTGTATGAGCCTACAGTATTCGGAAAGTATTCAGAGTAGTGATGCACCGATATGACATTTTTGGCTGATACCACTATCCGATATTTTCCTTGCCAAAAAAAACTATACCGATATTTACAATTTTAGCGGCCTTTTTAAGCATTCTAGTATAGTTAACACATACATGGACGCAGCGGTTTAAGGCATTGCATCTCAGTGCAAGAGGCGGCACTACAGTCCCTGGTTTGAATCCAGGCTGTATCACATCCGGCCATGATTGGGAGTCCCATAGGGCGGTGCACAATTGGCCCAGCGTCGTCCGGGTTTGGCAGAGATAGGCCTTCATTGTAAATAAGAATTTGTTCTTAACTGACTTGTCTAGTTAAATGAAAGTTACACACACCATACTGACCAAAAAGTTATTTTGTTGTCATTTACATTTGTCCCCATTACCAGTATAACATAATCAAAACCTATTTCTTTCACTTACTTGCTGTGCTGTTTCGTTGTTCAGTCGTTTCATTCTCAAACCAGGATTTCTATGGAACGCCGTTTGGGTATTTGCTTGTCAAAAAAAGATGCTATTTAACACTATTTGCCATGTCAAATAAGCTTGTTGATCAATCAGGACCTGAATATGATACGCAAAGACCCAAATGGTGTTCCATAGTATGCAAGTGGTGAAGCTAATAGCAGTGACGCTATTACTGTGTAACTCCAGTAGGGCAATATCTGAAAAAAGCACACTTGGTGATGTGTGCCGGTGCTCAACCAGTCGGCGAAAGCCAATATCACCCACAACAGAGAACGGTTGATTGTAGTAAAGGGAAATTAATTCCGTTATCTTGGCTTTAATGGATTTCGCTTTTGAGTTGTCTCTCTGAAATGTTGTTACTCTTTCAAATGACTGCTCGACTTGTTGACTGCTCGATGCACACAGCAGACATTGTGGGCTAGGTTAGGAATGCTGTGTTGCACGTATAGCACAAAATTTAACTTGGCATCATTACATCATGTTCTTACGTTATATAGGTGTGCACGTCAGCTTTGACATCGGTTAGGCACATCAGCGTTGAACTAGACATCAGCCGAGGCAGATGTTGGAATTTTTAGCTAATATTGTCTGTTTCTGATATGTTCACCGATATATCGTGCATCCCTAATTCAGACCCATTCCCTTTTTCAACACTTTGTTACGTTACAGCTTTATTCCTGAAAGGATTAAAGAAATAAAAATCCTCATCAATCTACACACAATACCCCATAATGACAAAATGAAAACGGGTGTTTAGATATTTTTGCAATTAAAAAATAAATAGATACCATATTTACATAAGTATTCAGATCCTTTCCTCTGAGACTCGGAAGAAGTTTGAAACCACCAAGACTTCCTAGAGCTGGCCGCCCGGCCAAACTGAGCAATCAGGGGAGAAGGGCCTTAGTCAGGGAGGTGACCAAGAACACGATGGTCACTGACAGAGCTCCAGAGTTCCTCTGTGGAGATGGGAGTACCTTCCAGAAGGACAACCACCTCTGCAGCACTCCACCAATCAGGCCTTTATGGTAAAGTGACCAGGCGGAAGCCACTCCTCAGTAAAAGGCACATGACCGCCTGCTTGGAGTTTGCCAAAGGGCACCTAAAGGACTCTCAGATCATGAGAAACAAGATTCTCTGGTCTGATGAAACCAAGTTTGAGCTCATTGATCTTAATTCGAAGCGTCATATCTGAAGGAAACCTGGCACCATCCCTATGGTGAAGCATGGTGGTGGCAGCATCATGCTGTGGGTATGTTTTTCAGCGGCAGGGACTGGAAGACTAATCAGAATTGAGGGAAAGATGAACGGAGCAAAGTACAGAGAGATCGTTGATGAAAACCTTCTCCAGAGCGCTCAGTGCCTCAAACTGGGGCAAAGGTTCACCTTCCAACAGGACAACGACCTTAAGCACACAGCCAAGACAATGCAGGAGTGGCTTCGGGACAAGTCTCAGAATGTCTTGAGTGGCCTGGACTTGAAGCCGATTGAACATCTTTGGAGGGACCTGAAAATAGCTGTGCCGCAACGCTCCCCATCCATCCTGACAGAGCTTGAGAGGATCTGCAGAGAAGAATGGTACAACAAATTACTGAGTAAAGGGTTGGAATACTTATGTAAATGTAATGTTTCTATTTTTATTTTTAATAAACAAAAATGTAAAACAGTTTTTGCTTCGTCATTATTGGGTATTGTGTGTAGATTGATGAGGAATACAAACAGTTTAATCCATTTTAGAATATGGCTGTAACGTAACAAAATGTGAAAAAAGTCAAGGGGTCTGAATACTTTCTGAATGCACTGTATGTCTGTGGTTGGTGGACAGTTCTTATTAGGTTGTTGTTTGCATCTCCCAGCAGTGCCCAGGAAATAGTTAAATCCAATTGTTAGAAGTTATCAATACCAGAAATGGATTCCATGTTGTTGCTTTGCGAGCACACCAGTTTTGCAACTGAAACCGTTTACCATTTACTCTAGGAACCAAACAGAGCAAACGGAACGAAACTGTGAGGGACCTACCTGAATTTGTCCAATAGAAACATTTTATGTTTGGAGTAAATGGTTTCTGTTGAAAATGTTTTGCTACAGACATGAGTACGTGTATTTCATGATACTCATTTGCTACAACAACCACAACACTAAATTCTAAAACTGGCTATTTTTGTGTCCTCTCGTCTTTCCTTATATCGGCTGTTAGATGTGAACCATGTTTACTTTTATTTTACTATATTTAGGTCAAGTTTGTCCACTTCAAAATGAAGTTGATAAAAAAAACGTTTATTTTTTATTAAAACGCTTATGATAGTTATTTTATTTACATGACGGCCTTCATCCATAATAGTCGGTTACACAATTGTACAATTACTGTGCCAGCCCTAGGAAAATGCCAGATTTACATTAGATAAGTGCAACCTCATCCTACTTAAACATTGAACTCAACAATCACACATACACACACCTGCTGCCATTTTTTTATCAATTCTCATTTGATTGACAGCTGGTTCTGGAGTTGTGTCGCTGTGATGATGAGCTGTGTCGCCCTGATACTGTCCAGCCACACCTGAACAGGATAAGGAGCTGTGTCTCCAATCAGAAAGGAGAGGTGAGGACTGCTCGGAGAAGGAACCTTGATTCTAATTGCTCTGTTGGTAGTTGTGTGGTCCTTGAAATATGGTACTTGTAATGTGGGTTTTATTCCCACATTTGCCTCAAAAGACTATGTATGTAAGTCAGTATGTAAGCCTGTGAGTATATTTGCTAAATGTCTATATTCAGTAGATCAACAGTGTATAGGAAGTCTTGTTAGCCTATGGTTAGTTTTACTTACCGACTGTGCATTTTTGCTGCAGGTTTCAGATCCAAAGGTGGAAGCATCAGAGGCCAGCTTCATGAAGCTGATTGAAACCCTACTGGAGCAGCCAGAGGAGAGGGAACTCTTCTTTCAGGTCAGTGTCATAACATGCTGGGGAAAAGGGACATGATTGCATTTCACTGCTTCCGTGTCCAACCTGGTGCGAGAATCACAGTGAGTGAGCTGTTCATTTCAACGGAACCCGTTTTTTAGCCATAGATTGCAAAACAACAACTGTATTTCCAGGCTTATCTTATTCACTATTTCTGTATGTATGTACAGTGCCTTCGGAAAGTATTCATACCCCTTGACCTATTTTATAGCCTGAATTCAAAATGTATTAAATAGTTGTTTTTTTCCTCACCCATCTACACACAATGCCCCATAATGACAAAGTGAAAACATGTTTTTAGAAATGTTTGTACATTTATTGAAAATGTATTGAAAATTCAACGACATACATATCTCATTTACATAAGTATTCATAACCCCTGAGTCAATACTTTGTAGAAGCACCTTTGGCATTGATTATAGCTGTGAGTGTTTCTGGATAAATCTCTACCCAGTGGGCATAAAATGTAATAAAGACATCTTTTACTGGTTGAAATCTGGTCTGGACTTCATAACCAGATTAAGACGTCTTCTACATTACGTCTTTTTGACGTCACAAAAAATATTTATGACAGTCTCTATGGTTCTATAGCTATCAGAGATTGTACCTACTTTAGAGAATATCCGATACTATAAATGCTTTTGCTTTTACTAAAGGCTATGTTTTTCGTAGTTGCAGTCCACCCAATTGAAAAGTGCACATTAACTTCCTTAACATGTGTTCTAGGCAACCAGCATGTAAGACAATGCACAATATGACAGGATACCCTTAAAAATGGCACTACTGTTAAAATGCAGTAAAATTGCGGAACAATGAAATAATGGTTGTTTAATTGATGATATCTGGTAGCTTGCTGTGTGTGTTGGCTTTCTAATGGTAATCTTTTGTCTGTTAACTAATTGTACTGTTTATTGTGCTGCACATTTTCTTCTGTTCCACTGAATGCTGTTTTGATGTTCTATTATGACTAACTAATAACATGTAGGCCTAGTCTTTTATTTCAGTATCCTGCTACAATCCACCAGGATTTACAAAACCCTATTTTGATCACCTTTTTTTCCAATCAATAATTTGTACAAAATGATTGCACCTGAATTTGACCCAGATAATATGACTATAATATTTTTCCTTAAAGCTTTTAAAAAATTAACATAATGTGTGCTGTAATTGCATTTTAATTTCAGTAGCTAAATTAGGAGGTAGGCATATCAGTTCCAGCTAAAACTTGGATTGGAATCTGTGCTTCATGCACAGCAATAGATCTCATCGCAGCCTACTCGAGCGCATAGGTCAACATTCCATGTTAGTTGGGACAGCTCGCCCAATAGGCTACACAACAACACAGTTGGAAAACGACAACAGTTTCTTGAAATTTAAACAAAACAACTAAAAGATTTGCCTGCTGTGGTAGTCCCTGTTTTCCTGCAATCTTGTTTTACTTTTGTAATTGAAGCAGTGGTTTGTTGGGGAGAAGAACGTCAAGGAAAGATTTGCTTGCTAGCTATATTGGCTGGCTAATTTTAGCTAACTAGCTGTCTAACGTTAGCTCTCTGGCTAATCCCCATGGACATGGTAAGTTTTATTTTTACCTTTTGTAGGCGATGGGTCTAGCTAGCTAACATTTTGATATATGTTTAGTTAATGAAAGTACATGTGTGTGTTCTCTGCGTGTGTGCGTGAGAGATGATGATCATGTCAACATTGTCATGCTAGCTATGAGTGTGTTCTGGGAGAGAGGGGGGGAAGAGATGATGATTATGACCACAATACCTTCAAGAAAAGATTGTCAACATTGTGAGAGAGAGATGGTGCATGAATACACATATAGTAAACATTTATTATGTGTGAGACGGTAAGCTAGCCTAATTCTTGAAACGTGTACCCCCAATATGGATGTTTAGACTTTCTTGATTCATCAGAGATATTTTTGTCTATATTTAATTTGACAATATGATACATTTTGCCTGTCCCTGCTCCTCCTCAACACTCATTCTAAGATTACACCTCTCAACTGCCTTTTTCAATTATTGGTTCTCTTTTTTTGCAGGAAACTCTAGCTTGGATGGAAGGTTGGAGGAGGAAAAAATGGGAATGAGTATAGAAGTTATCCAGTCTGCGGACTAAGAAATGCAAATAGACAGCAAAACATAGATGGAGAGAGAGTGCCTGTCTGCCGGAAGGCTGAGGTGCAACATAGTCCATGCACTTGCTAGGCTATGTCTAACTTCGTGAAGACCTTGGGTAATGGGTAATCATGATTTGTCTTTACAGTTCCTGAAACATGTCAATGACCTGATGCATGGCCTCTACATCAGTGCCTGGCCACACACTCAATTACCAGTGACCTATTCTGCCACATCCCAGGTAAAGGAGAGAGCAGAACCACTCCTCCTTAAATCAATAGTAATTGACAGTAAGTTGTTTGCAAAATGTTTGATACTCTGATTTTCGGTGTGTATTGATTCTAACCAACCAACTTTGTAAAGGTTAGGTTTGTACTAGCAATGCTGATGATCATTAACTTTTTTCATTGCATCAGGTGTCACTGAGACTGGATTTCCCAAGAGACATGCTATTCAGCTGCTTATTCAGCTGCCTGATCTTACACTCTTAGAAAAAAGGGTGCTATCTAGAACCTTAAAGGCTTCATCGGCTGTCCCCATATGAGAAACCTTTGAAGAACCCTTTTTGGTTCCAAGTAAACCCCTTTGGTTCCAGGTAGATGTATTTTGGGTTTCATGTAGAACCCTTTCCATAGAGTGTTATACATGGAACCCAAAGGGGTTCTACATGGAACCAAAAAGGGTTATCCTATGGGGACAGCCGAAAAACCCTTTTGGAACCCTTTTTTTCCTCAGAGTGTTGTGTAAGTAGATACAATTGAAGTAGCAATAATATACATTTGTAAAGCAAATCGAATCCTATTTTAACTCACCTTTTTTTCAGGTGCACAACCCATGAGTCCTGATTCAACACAAACTCACACGTTTGCAGAGAAGAGGAAGAGATTTGGAATTACACCCATTTCTAACTATATTTGTTGTAAGAATGATATGACACACACAACTTATTGGTTTCTATTGCCTCCTACACATACTTACATTGTTGTATTTAGCTTTCTTTGTTTAAGACTAGCAAGCTGTCCTCAATGGGGGGAACCTCTGTCCGGAACAATGTCCACAGGATTTTGGAGCGGTGTGTTATATAAGAAGTTGTTTGAATATTACAACATGAATTCAGATTAAGCAAAACTTTACTATTTAGAGATGAGTTAAAAATGGTAATTATCCAACTACTAATTTTGATATCCTCTTTCTTTAAAATGTTTCAGATTGTTGACCAATGGATTAATGTCTCACTTCAATATGAAGGGACAGAAGAGCAAACATGCCTTTGCCTTACTTATAGTAGATTCTGACAGTAAAAATATATTTTACTGTGCATTACTGTTCTGTCGTGTCCTGCATGCCCACATTATGCCAGTCATTCATTTATTTTCTTCTCTTTCTATGCATACAGTAAGTGTCCGCAAACTCAAGAGGTTATTGTGTTGTAGGCCCTCTGGAAAGTCTTAAAATATGCCCGTGACCACCCTGGTGGAGGAGGAGGCAAAGTATGTACAATACCAGTCAAAAGTTTGGACACACCTACTCATTCAACGGTTTTAATTTATTCGTACTATTGTCTACATTGTAGAATAGTAGTGAAGACATCAAAACTATGAAATAACACATATGGAATCATATAGTAACCAAAGAAGTGTTAAGCAAATCAAAGTATATTTTAGATTCTTCAAAGTAGCCACCCTTTGCCTTGATGACAGCTTTACATGCGCTTGGCATTCTCTCAACTAGCTTCATCTGGAATGCTTTTCCAACAGTTTGTCTACATTGTAGAAAAGTAGTGAAGACATCAAAACTATGAAATATTCTGAGCAGTTGTTTGCTGCTTTTTCTTCATTCTGCGGTCCAACTCATCCCAAATGGTCTCAATTGGGTTGAGGTTGGATGATTTGTGGAGGCCAGGTCATCTGATGCAGATCTCCCTTCACTTTCCTTCTTGGTCAAATCACCCTTAGACAGCCTGGAGGTGTGTTGAGTTATTGTCCTGTTGAAAAACAAATGATTCTTCCTCTAAGTGCAAACCAGATGGAATGGCGTATCACTGCAGAATGCTGTGGTAGCCATGCTGGTTAAGTGTGCCTTGAATTCTAAATAAATAACTGACAGTGTCACCAGCAAAGCACCCCCACACCATCGCACTTCCTCCATGCTTCACAGTGGGAACCACACATGTGGAGATCATCCGTTCACCTACTCTGTGTATCACAAAGACAGGTTGGAACCAAAAATGTCACATTTGGACTCATCAGACCAAAGGACAGATTTCACCTGTCTAATGTCCTTTGTCCATGTTTGTTGGCCCAAGCAAGTCGCTTCTTATTGGTGTCCTTTAGTAGTGGTTTCTTTGCAGCAATTTGACAATGAAGGCCTGATTCATGTCTCCTCTGAACAGTTAATGTTGAGATGTGTCTGTTACTTGAACTCTGAAGCATTTATTTGGACTCCAATTCCTGAGGCTGGTAACTCTAATGAACTTATCCTCTGCAGCAGAGGTAACTCTGGGTCTTCCTTTCCTGTGGCGGTCCTCATGAGAGCCAGTGTTCATCATAGAGCTTGATGGTTTTTGCGACTGCGCCTGAAGAAACTTTCAAAGTTCTTGAAATGTTCCGTATTGACTGACCTTCATGTCTTAAAGTAATGATGGACTGTCATTTCTCTTTGCTTATTTGACCTGTTCTTGCCATAATATGGACTTGGTCTTTTACCATGTCACAACACAACTGATTGGCTCAAACACGTTAAGAATGAAAGAAATTCAACCAATTAACTTTTAACAAGACACACCTGTTATTTGAAATGCATTCCGGTGACTACCTCATGAACCTGGTTGAGAGAATGCCAAGAGTGTGCAAAGCTGTCAAGGCAAAGGGTGGCTATTTGAAGAATCTCAAATATATATTTTCATTTGTTTTAACACTTTTTTGTTTACTACATGATTCCATATGTTTTATTTCGTAGTTTTGATGTCTTCACTATTATTCTACAACGTAGAAAATAGTACAAATAAGGAAAAGGCCTGGAATGAGTGTATCCCAAAATGACAGGTACTGTATATGAGCAAGTTGCTATTTGTTGAAGACATCTCTAAGCTATAACTATCACAACATTTTTCAACTAGTACCAAGGAAATACTTTTAGCCAGCTGAGTCCACAAAGTTTATTCAGTGATATCCTTTTCTAGTTTGCTTTTAAAATCTCATTATTGATTAATATGTAATGTGCTGATTGTCTTTACTGCAGATCTGACCCATCACATGACTCTTGAAGAGGGCCATTAGGCTCCAGATCTCCTTCTGTGTTCAGAGCTCCTTGATGAGGATCTACCCCATCACACCACTCTGATTAATCATAAATCAAATAAAACAATGGGCCTTTATATACTCTGTTCCAGTCTTTCTATGCATCTAATGTCTGAGTGAATTATGAAACAATTACTGTAAATTGTGATGTAGATTTGTTTTTGCCATTGCTTGATCTATTTTAAATGTAAGAATATGTTGCAGATTAAATGTAATTGGTGACTATGGAACAAATATAAACAAATATAAATGTAATCAGCAATGTTTTCAATATCAAACTTTATCCTCTGCAATACTTTTTACAGTACACTCTTAGCACCTTTTTTTTCTATCTAGAACATCAAAAGGTTATTCAGCAGTTCCCATAGGAGAACCCTTTGAAGAACCCTTTTTGGTTTCAGGTGAACCCTTTTTGGTTCTATGTAGGACCCTTCCCACAGGGGGTTCTACATGAAAACAAAAAGGGTTCTATGTGGAACCAAAAAGGCTTCTCCCTAGAACCAAGAAGGGTTCTCCTGTGGGGACAGCTGAAGAACTCTTTTTTTTTCTAAGAGTGTATGTAATAAACTGTAATCATAACCTGGTAATGACCACCTGACGCGGTCTTAACTATGACCACCAGTAGGCTACATCATATAGCAGCACATAATAGTGGTCAGAATTATGACCAACTGGTCGTATGGTGGTCAGAAAAATACATAATATTCTGGTCAGTAAAAATACATAAAACAAAACGTCCTATTTCAACCATTTTGCGACCAGAATAATACGTCATAGGACTTTTCAACCAGGTTTGCCCACTGGTTAAGAACTTTCCACACCTGGATTGTGCAACATTTTTTCATAAAAAAAAAAAAACATTCTTCAAGCTCTGTCAAATTGGTCGTTGATCATTGCTTGACAACCATTTTCAGGTCTTGCCATAGATTTTCAAGTAGATTTTAGTCAAAATTGTAAATCGGCCACTCACTCAACATTCACTGTATTCTTGTTAAGAAACTCCAGTGTAGATTTGTGTTTTAGGTTATCCTGCTGAAAGGTGAATTCCTCTCTTAGTGTCTGGTGGAAAGCAGATTGAGCCAGGTTTTCCTCTAGGATTTTGCATGTGCTTATCTCCATTCCGTTTCTTTTTTATTCTGAAAAACTCCACAGTCCTTAACGTTTACAAGCATACCCATAACACCACCTATGCTTGAAAATACAGAGAGTGGTACTCGGTAATGTGTTGTATTGGATTTGCCCCAAACGTAACACTTTGTTTTCAGGACCAAAAGTGAATTACTTAGCCATTTTTTTTACAGTATTACAGTGGTATTACATTCCTTTAAAAGTTGCAGCGTGCTGTGGCGCAGCTTGCATGTTGCCACAGAATTCTATGGCACTTTATTTAAGTGTGAACCACTGGTACCATTAATGCTAGTTTGACTACCATATTTGAGAAGCATTTGATAGCCTTCAATAATGGCTGTAATAAAGAATGCGGGCACACGGGAGACTGGGGTTCAATTCCCCGATGAAGAGGAAGGAGTAGGCTGTCCTTGTAAATAATAATTTGTTCTTAACTGATTCAATATGTGCTATTTCGTAGTTGTGATGTCTTCACTATTATTCTACGATGTAGAAAATAGTAAAAATAAAGAAAAACCCTGGAATGAGTAGGTGTGTCCAAACTTTTGACTGGTACTTGCTTAATTAATTTGCTCTATATTATCGTTTTTTTATTCCAAGAAAAATGAAAACCCTCGGTTTCCGTTATGGCGCGGTACAACGTGACGGTCGGGAGTACAGTACTGGGCCATTTAGCTAAAGAATCTCTGTCGTGTGGGCAGGGCACATGGGAGACTGGGGTTCAATTCCCCGACGTGGAGGAAGGAGTAGACTGTCCTTGTAAATAAGTATTTGTTCTTAACTGACTTGCCTACTTAAATAAAGGTTACACTAAGAGCATAACATTTCCACACCCTAATTTTCTAATTCTAGTCTAACCAATACCAAAACTGAGATTAAGTGAAAATAAAAATCTCATTTCATTTATCAAGACCATGCTTGTCTCAGAGTAGCGTGAAACGGTGCTAAATCATATTGCTTCTAACTTCAACATGCTCTTTAAATAAATAAGACCTACACCACGTTTAACAGCACATTACTCAACACCAGTGAGACTCATGTCGCCTACGGTAGGCCAACAGTATGTCTAAAAACGTGACATGATTCTCCGCCAATAATTACATATAGAGGATTGGAGGATTCTAAATTAAAACAAAAGCTTGTGCTACATATATGGCTACTCAGTGGATATTCTGAAAGTAGTTTGAGGGTCGTAGGTCATAAGACTAAGGAGTTGTTGAAATTTGAATCAATCATAAATTCTTGTAAAATCTCATGAGATGCAAATGGACAAACAAAAAACGTCCAATGTGTAGGCCCACTGAGTGTACATTATGAACCTTGTTTGAGGTGTGTGGGTCACATGACCAAGACACTATTGAATTTCACAAATTAAAATAAATAATTTAAAATCGTGTGAGATGTATACCAACAAAAAGCTAGAACCAGTTTTGATCGTTTTAGGAGTAATGGTTAAAGAGCTATTGAAATTTGAAAAATATGATGTGTCACTATGTTGAAGGATTCGAAATTAAAACCAAAAGCCACCTCATGGGTCTCCCAGTGGCGGCCGGCACAGGTATCGAACCTACATCTGTAGCAACGCATTTTGCACTGCAAGAGCCCCCATCCAAAAAGTATCAAAATACAGAAAGGTGTTGGTGAAGATATATTGTCCTGCTAACAGCCCGTAATGGGCTATTATAATACTGTACATGGTGTCCAGGTCAGGATAACCAAAACATTTCTTTATTAAAGACTATCAGAAAGAATGTTGGTACTTATTTATTTTGATCCAAAGCCATGAATGAGTGAGTCACTCAGCTTTATGTAGGTGCCGGCTATATGATTGATAATATATAACGATATTTTGGACGTTATTTTGTTTTTTTTTTATTTAAAAACAGAGCAATTGTAATCTGAATAAATCCCAAAATAATATTTGTAAAGGCCAAAACATTTATTTTTGTTTTTAGAGGGAGAGATACACTGGGCCAATTGTGCACGCCCATAAAGGCCAAAATATAGCCCTGCTAATAGCCATAATAGCGCTGTACAACGTGACTGTGTGTTTGAAAGAGTATTTTCCAGTAAGCAACAATTTGTTTGGGATTATTTTGATTAATATTATGGTGTTTCTATTCCAAGAAAAATTAAAAACCCTCTGGGTTTCCGTAAGGATGGACTGGAAAATAAGGAGCTGTACAACGTGACGGTCAGGAGTACAGTACTGGGCTATTTAGCTAAAGAATCCAGTGTCCTGCGGAGACCAGCGTTCAATTCCCCAACAGGGAGGAAGGAGTAGGCTGTCATTTGTAATTAAGAAGTTGTTCTTAACTGACTTTCCCAGTAAAATAAAGGTTACACTAAGAGCATAACATTTCTACACCCTAATTTTCTAATTCTTGTCTAACCAATACCGAAACGGAGATTCAGTGAAAATAAAAATCCCATTGATTTATCAAGACCAGTCCCCATGCTTGTCTCAGAGCCACACGAATCTGCTAAAATAGTTGTAGGCTATTGCTTTTAACTTCAATATGCTCTTTAAATCAATAAGACCTACACCACTTTTAACAGCACATTACTCAACACTAGTGAGACTCATGTCGGCTACTGTAGGCCTACAGTATATCGAAAAACATAACATGACTCTCCGCCAATAAGTACATATGGAGGATATTTCTGTAATTCAGTGATATTTATTCCCATAGTAATTCATTGGGGATCCATAACTAAATAAACATCGGCATTTTGAAAAGGTATTTTTATACTAATTTTTTTAATGAATGCATAAAGATGCCATTGTTAGTTACATTGTTTTAGTTTGAACGTGCAGACTGGCAATAAAAACAGAACAGCAGGAACGTTTTCACTCTGCCAATTAGGTTAGTATTGTGGAGTAACTACAATGTTGTTGATCCATCCTCAGTTATCTCTTATCACAGCCATTAAAGTCTGTAACTGTTTTAACGTCACTATTGGCCTCATGGTGAAATCCCTGGGTGTTTCCTTCCTCTCCAGCAACTTAGTTAGGAAGGACGCCTGTATCTTTGTAGTGACTGGGTGTATTGATACACCATCCAAAGTGTAATTAATAACTTCACCATTCTCAAAGGGATATTCAATGTTTGCTTTTTATTTTTACCCATCTACCAATAGGTGCCATCTTTGTGAGGCATTGGAAAACCTCCCTGGTCTTTGAATCTATATTTGAAATTCACGGGTCGACTGAGGGGCCTTACAGATAATTGTATGTGTGGGGTACAGAGATGAGGTAGTCATAATAAAATAATGTTAAACACTATTACTGCACACAGAGTGAGTCCAGGTAACTTATTATGTGACTTGTTAAGCACATTTTTACTCATTTAGGCTTGCCCTATCAATGGGGTTGACTACTTATTGATGACTACTTAAGACATTTAAGCTTTTAATTTTTAAGTCATGTCTACAAATAAATTAAAAGTTCCACTTTGGCATTATGAGGTATTATTATGTGTAGGCCAGTGACAATTTTTTTCTCCATTTAATTCATTTAAAATTCATCCTGTAACACAACAAAATGTGGGAGAAGTAATGGGGTGTGAGTACTTTCTGAAGGCACTGTATGTACTTTTTACTGTCATCTGCTTGTCCTGTCTATCAGAATGTTTTTCCAGAGGAGTATGGCCCCAAGTATGACTCAACACTGCAGATTCTTGTGTGGGAGTTCCTGTCCAGGCTGGAGAAACTGATTCCTGCTCCAAACCTTAAGCAGGTATTATTGTACTGTACATCATCTGAGGTATGAATTAGGGATGGTCATTTGAAAGAATGTCCATGTTCGAGTACTCTCATATTATAATTATTTTAGTTCTCTAGTACTCTCATGTCAATGTGAAACGGGGCTGAATGCAAAATAAAGTTTACGTTATGGTGTCGGTTGCTGTAATTTCTGCTTGTTCTGATAAGGAAATATAACACATTTTCACTGCACTTGACACACTCCACAAACAATTGAAACTTCTTAGAGTTTGTAATTTTGTCCGCGCTTATACATTTAACCTGTTTAATAGTATAATTTGTAAATGTTTTGTATTTGTATTTTATTATTAGCAATCAAATACACTCCTTGGATTAGTACTAGTGCCCATCCCTAGTATGAATTCGGCTCTCAAGTAAGAATGTGTCCCAAAGTGCCTCTCATTCCAAACAAAACCTTGAAACACCATTTTGTTACGGAATAGGTTAGGTAGGTTAGGTCTTAGATGCATGATTAGACACTACCACTTCAGCAATATTAGCAGGCTAGTTAATTGGTTTTGTAACAATTGTTAATTTCTCCATCTCTTAGACTGCATCTTGGCTCAGCCTTGCCCCTGCTCTCTTAGAGGAGTGTGTGCAGTCTGTGGCTCACCCTGAGCCATTACAGGCACTCCTCCATCACCATAAAAATGGACATCACTTAGACACCAATGGTAGGTGGGGTGCAGGATTTGGAAATCATTTACTTGCCTGTTTGCCTGAATTTATTTTCTTTGTTTAAAAAAAACACTTCTGTCCTAATATTTCAATATTTTCCGGTAGAACTTAGGAAATGCTGGAAATGTAGTTAAGATATTCCTGATGTTAACCTGTGACGGTCTCTCCTTTTCTAGCTCTAAGATCCACTGGTGGTGACTACATCCTCTCTTCACTGTCTTTCCCTTCCTCTGTGAAGGAAGAAATTGCCTCTTGCCAAGCAGGCCCAGAGAGACAGTCCTATCCCACCATAAAGGGATATCAAACCCCTTTCCCATCTGATGAACCAGAGATGAGCTGGGACTGCAGAATGGCAGATCGTAAGGTCTGGACTGTAAAGCCACCAGCCCGTTCTGCTTCTGTGGAGGTCGAAGTCAAGACTATAGAGGACGCCACTGAGATAACCGTTAAACGAAAGACAATCAACAAAGAGTTGATCAAAGAAACCAGGAGAGATAAAGCTGTTCTCTGCCCTCAGACTCGCAGTGGGCTGAAAACCAGCCGCTTGACTGCTTCCTGTCTGCGCCGTCATCCCGTACTGCGGTTGAACAGGCTTGACATTCGCAATATGCCGTTACCCAAGTCCTTGCTAACACTGATTCTAAGGAGAGGGAGACTGCAGGCTGAGACAAGACGCCCAGGACCGAAAGGAATTGACAGAAAAAAGAAACGGAGAAGAGGTCGTGGTATTACAAATGAGAAGATTAAATCACACACACTTGATATAAGCGATATGCCGCTACCCAAGTCCCCGCTAACACTGACCCTAAAGAGAGGGGTACTGCTGGATGATCCGACGAGTTCCCAAGTACAGAAAAAAAGAGGTGGAAAAGGAGGAGAGAAAACAGGACCTGGTATCACAAGATTAAAGATTGAGAAGATTGGAGCACACACGCTTGACATAAGCGATGTGCCATTACCCAAGCCCTCTCTAAAACTGGTTATAAGGAGAGGGAAACTGCAGGCTGAAGCAACAGGTTCTCAAGGGAAAAAAACAAGGGGCAGAAAGAAAAAATGGAGAAGACGATGTGGTGTCAAAAATGAGGGTGTGAAAAGAGAGCAGTCACCTGAAACTGAGTGAGTATCCACTGTGGAACAGAGGTATTCAAATCCAGGCCTCAAGGTCTGCAGTGCTGCTGGTTTTCTTTTCTCCCAGGTTATACAGTCATTTATTAATATCATTGATTGTTCAGAGAATACACTCACCTAGTGTACGGAGGACTGAATCAGTCCCTGATTCGAGGGGTATTGTGGAGAAGTTTATAACCATCAGTGGTGCAGACCTCAGTCCAGATTTGAAGTAGTAGCGGTTACTAGTAGTGGCTAGGACCTTGGCAGTGAACTTACCCATTTGAAAACTGACTTTCATTTTGGTCTCTTCTCAGGGAAGAAGCTGAACCATCAGATTATGAACTTTGGACCAGCGTTAATAAAGGGGTCCCGCTCAATGAAAGGGCCCCTGTCGATGAATCTGGTAAGAAAAGTTCCTTAGTGAGTGTAGAGCAGTGAACGTCAAGCTCGTTAGATATGCAAAACTCCTGAATAAAGAATAAGAAACTAGAAATGACAGCCTTAAAGATGCAGAAGAACGTGGTTACTAGACCAAAATGGTCAAGATATTCTGCAGTAAACATTTTCCCTGCATCTATTAGGCTGCAGTACCTCGTTCTTTATTTGAAGAAAGTTCCATATCTCTTCACTGCACTGTATTGAGATTTGTTCAAATGTGGTCTAGTCTGTTTTTATCAAGCACCGGATCTGTCTTACTTGTTCTCTTTGACTTTGAGTTAATGTCTATGTGGATGTCTTGCTCACTTCTCTCTTTTCAACACTAGGTGGAGTCCATGCTTCTCATTTCCCATCATCTCATAAGAGGGAGGAGGAACAGCCCATACAGACCTTTCACACAGAGGAGCACAGTGGTCATATGGCCGAAGGGCAGAACAGAGTAGAAGTCTCAGAGATGGTACCTCAGGACTCACTAACTCCTGAGCCATCCAACACCTCTCACAAAATTAATTCAGAGGAGCACAGTGGTCAGATGGCCAAAGGGCAGAACAGGGAAGAACCCTCAGAGGTGGTACCTCAGGACTCATTAACTCCTGAGCCATCCAACACCGCTCACAGAATTCCTTCAGAGGAGCACAGTGGTCATATGGCCGAAGGGCAGAACAGAGTAGAAGTCTCAGAGATGGTACCTCAGGACTCACTAACTCCTGAGCCATCCAACACCGCTCACAGAATTCATTCAGAGGAGCACAGTGGTCAGATGGCCGAAGGGCAGAACAGGGAAGAACTCTCAGAGATTGTTCCTCAGGACTCACTAACTCCTGAGCCATCCAACACCTCTCACAAAATTAATTCAGAGGAGCACAGTGGTCAGATGGCCAAAGGGCAGAACAGGGAAGAACCCTCAGAGGTGGTACCTCAGGACTCATTAACTCCTGAGCCATCCAACACCTCTCACAGAATGAATTCAGAGGAGCACAGTGGTCAGATGGCCAAAGGGCAGAACAGGGAAGATCCCTCAGAGGTGGTACCTCAAGACTCACTAACTCCTGAGCCATCCAACACCTCTCACAAAATTCAATCAGAGGAGCACAGTGGTCAGATGGCCAAAGGGCAGAACAGGGAAGAACCCTCTGAGATTGTACCTCAGGACTCACCAAGTCCTGAGCCATCCAACACCTCTCACAAAATTCATTCAGAGGAGCACAGTGGTCATATGTTCGAAGGGCAGAACAGAGACGAACTGCCAGAGATGATTCCTCAGGACTTAAGAACTCCTGAGCCATTCAACACCTCTCACAAAGTTCACCCCGAGGAGCACAGTGGTCGTATGTTCGAAGAGCAGAACAGAGACGAACTTCCAGAGATGCTACCTCAGGACTTACTAACTCCTGAGCCATCCAACACCGCTCACACAATTCATTCTGAGGAGTACAGTGGTCAGATGGCTGAAGGGCAGAAGAGAGAACTCCCAGAGGTGGTACCTCAGGACTCACTAACTCCTGAGCCATCCAACACCTCTCACAAAATTCATTCCGATGAGCACAGTGGTCAGATGGCTGAAGGGCAGAAGAGAGAAGAAGTCTCTGAGATTGTACCTCAGGACTCATTAAGTCCGGAACCATTCAACACCTCTCACAAAAGCTTTCACCTACAGGAGCACAGTGGTCATATGACCGAAGGGCAGAACGTAGAAAAACCTTTAGAGAGTGTACCTAAGGACTTACTAACTGAGATTGTACTTCAGCACTCGTTAACTCCTGAGCCATCCAACAGCTCGCACAAAAGAAGCCAGCGCGTCAAGGCATGCTCTTTCTGTGGCAAGACTTTCACTGACACACTGGGCTTGACAAGACACATGCGATCTCACATTGAGCAGAGGTCACACCAATGCACCCAATGTGGGCAAGACTATGATTCCAGTGAGGACTTAGAGGAACACCAGAAGAGAAGCTGTGAGGAGAAGATAAAAAAAGACATTGGTGAGGACAATGGTGGGGAAACTGTCCAGCAAAAAACGCATCTGAAAAGAGACAAAAAACCTGATCTGAAAGCAGACAAAAAACCTGATAAAAAACCTGATCTGAAAGGACACACAAAAAATCGCTCCATAATGTGCCATGTGTGCGGGAAAGTAACTACTCGTATGTTGGGTTTGCGAAGACACCTTCTACTTCACTTCAACAATGGAGCATACAAATGCCCTGTGTGTCCAACGACTTTTATAACAAATGCTGATTTGAGATCGCACCTGAGATTGAAAAGATCTTGTAGGGAAAAATGTTCTGATGAAGTAATTAATACCAAGGTCCATCTCCAATCCAACCCTGGTGAGTACAAGTGTCCTTACTGTGGGGACACTTTCCAGCTACCACATGATCTGAAAGGACACACAAAAGACTGTTCCAGAAAGTGCCATGTGTGTGGGAAAACCACTTTGAAGCCATGCGGCATGCGAAGGCACATGTTAAAACACAACAACAATGGCCCCTACAAGTGCCCGGTGTGTCCAAGGACTTTTATATCCCGTACTGATTTGAAGATGCACCTGAAAAAAAATAAGCAATGTAGGGAGAAATGTTCTGATGTCATGGTGAAGGAATTACTGTCATCAGTAGATGGTAGATGTGGGAAAAATGAAACAGGAGTCATGACAAGCTGCCAACAACCAAGCTCCAGCAACACAGGTGGGCCTTCAAAGAATATTGAACAGTTCTTTGAACAGTTCTCTTATGACTTTCAGCAATCCAATAACAGCGCGAGTAGTGATGTGAAGCTGAATAGCCTCAATGAAAACTACAGTAAATACCAACCCATGAAGGATGTTGACTTGAATAGCCTCCATGAAGCCTCCATGGTGACCACTGAAGACTACAGTGATGAGATCAGTCAATGCCAACCCATGAAGGACAAAAAGTCTGTGGATGATTCATTGGAAAATGAGATGCCCAATGACAAAGAACCAAACTCAACCATTGGCTTAACAGGGAAGCAGGTGTCCCAGACTGACCCAAAGCCTCTCCAGGATTCTCAACCAGAGATAAGCGGAGAAGTGAAGAACGAGATACAGGTGATACCGGTTTCGACAATAGATATGACAATACTAAAGGCCCTGCAATTTGAGGTTTTAAGGAAATTCAGGGCTCTAGACTCATTTTCCCCTGATGGCGCTGGTGCCACTAACTTCTTCAGTTGGTGGCACCAGCTGTTATTTGGTGGTACCCCCAAAAAGGGGCATCACATAGACCTGGGCGATAGGAACAACCATCCATCATGCGGTAAATTGCCTGAATTGGTGCGATAACAATAAATAGAACGATAAGTTTAAAACCATTTATTTTTTCTTTAAACTACTTCTACTACTAGTTTGATGGTTTTAGCACAAATTATTCCATATTAGCAAACTTATTTGAATAATAAATAAATGTCATTTATGAAGTCAGTCATTCATAATGCTTTATCAAGAAGTGTAATAGACTACTGAGATGGTATTCAATAAATAAGTTGTTACATCTAACATGTCCAAGCAGGAATGCATGATTCAAAATATTTTGGTATCCAATCTAATCCAATGATTGTCATGAATTTTGGGTAGACAATTAGGCTATTTGTGTTATATTTTACTGTCAAAATAGGGCTTTAGGCACTGCAGAGCTTGAGGCGTCACTATAGATATGGGTTCAATCCCGGGCAGTGTTCCTCGTCCTCATCTCACTCCAGCGTTACTCCTGTGACGGGCCGTGCTCATGCACACTGACACGGTTGCCAGTTGTACGGTGTTTCCTCTGATTGGTACGGCTGGCTTCCGGGTTAAGCAAGCAGTGTGTCAAGAAGCAGTGTGACTTGGCAGGGTCGTGTTTCAGAGAACGCACGGCTCTCAACATTCTCCTCTCCCGAGTCCGTACGGGAGTTGCGGCGATGGGACAAGAGTGTATCTTCCAATTGGATATCACGAAATAGGGGAGGAAAAGGGGCTTTAGAATTTTCATATTTTTTTGTTCAATAGAGATGAATTTGCATTCCTCATCTTCATGTACACAAATATTATATATAGCTTAGGCCTAATTCAATTGGTACAGATTGTTGGTACTAATTCACCACCTGAGGAAGTGAAAACCCAAAATGTATTAGATAGATAGATCACATTAGCTAGAACTCTAAATATAACACCTACTGCTAGTAGCCATGTGTTAATCTAACAGTAAATGTAATGTCCTAAAAAAAACTTTGCAATGAGGCATAGTGCGCTCGTGATTGCCGATGCACAATTTTGCACGCTCTGTGTTTCAAAGCCATATCAGGTATCTTGATTGCAAAACAGTGTGCTTTGAGCTCAGTAATGATAGTTAAGAAATAAAAGTATACCTACAGAAAGCTGAGACACTCCTCTCTTTAATATGGACAACTAGTTGTTCCCAAAGTTGTTTCTTTCACGCAATTGCATTTTGAAGTGGTATACAATCACGAGGGGCGATAGAGAGTGTGAGAAGCTATCTTGTTACTTCCGGCCCCAGTGAAACAGGCAGGGCAGACACTTTTATTACAGGAATCATGAGGATAATGTACTTTACTATTTAACAGATTCACGGTTTTATCCAGCCAACAAAATAGGATGTTTTGATTGAGTTGACCGGGTAGAATGTTCAGCTTGCACCAGTGAGACCAATTATTTGTTTTTACTTGCACAGCCAAGTCAGAGGGACTAAATGGTCACAGTCTGGAGCCCTGAAATGAAGGACAACAATGGCATTCAACCCCTTTCTCCATATTGCATTAGTTTTTGCAGATGTGTAGAAACTCGAAAATGTAAGGAATATGGCGGTAGCTCTCCTAAACTGGGCCCCTATTCACAAAGTGTCTCAGAATAGGAGTGCTGCTCTCATATCAGATCATAATAAATAAGCACTCGTTCTTTGAGAAGCTTTTGTATCTAGGGCCCTGATTGGAAGGCATATTGAGCACCAACATGTTGCTGTAACGGAGTGTGTTTCATCCCACCAACATGTACACAACACTTGGCACTGAAGTCAACTGTACTGACAGACAGAGCTTGTGACACAGTGGGAAATGGTTCACTTGGGGTGGCAGGGTAGCCTAGTGGTTAGAGCGTTGGACTAGTAACCAAAAGGTTGCAAGTTCGAATCCCCGAGCTGACAAGGTACAAATCTGTCGTTCTGCCCCTGAACAGGCAGTTAACCCACTGTTCCTAGGCCGTCATTGAAAATAAGAATTTTTTCTTAACTGACCTGCCAAGTAAAATAAAGGTAAAATTAAACTTAAGATCTTGGTGAGGATGACTTCACCACATGGTGACTACTAGTTCTAGCCTGTAAGTTTCTCATCCACTACACTCACCCCCTAGTAGTCTGCTACAGTAGTCTGTGATCCGGGTTACAGCACCATTGTAAGAGAGTGAGTTCTGTCCCCACCTGGGACACCAACTCTGGGGGTTGCCTCTGGACTGGGCTAAGAGACATTCCTTTTATTTATTTATTATATATATATAGGTCAAAATTGAACTACTATATATTTTATCCCCATTTTCTTCCTATATATCATAAATTATCCACTTTTATGACACTTCAATATCATTTTGTCACTGGATAAAAGCATCTATACCATCTGGTGTTATCTACATGTTGATCCACCTTGATTTCAATTTTGCTTAAGTGTGATACATTTAAGTTAATTCAAGAAAATAAATGAAAAGGCAAGGCTTTAAGTCAGTGTGCATTTTTATGACCATAATCTATATTTTATACAGAGCGGGAAACTGCAGGCTGAGGCCACGGGTTCCCACGGACAGAAAAGAAGAGGCAGAAAGAGAAAACAGAAAAGAGGACGTGGTGTCAAAAATGAGAAGAGCGAAGCAAAGGGTGTGAAAAGAGAGCGGTCACCTGAAACTGAGTGAGTGTCAGCTGTGGAACAGAGGAATTCAAATCCAGGTAGAAAATTAATTGACCAAGGAATACACTCACCTAGTGTACAGAGGATTGAATCTGTCCCTGATTTCAGAGGTTATTGGGGGAAGGGCGAATAACAGCAGTGGTGAAGACCTCGAGGCCCAGATTTGAATGCCCCTATTGTAGTGGCTAGGACCTTGGAAGTGAACTTACCCATTGAAAATCATAACTGACTTTATATTTGTCTGTCCTCAGGGAAGATGCCGAACCATCAGATAATAAACTTTGGACCACTGTCATTAAAAGGACCACTGTCTGTGATTCTGGTAAGGAGTGTTCCTTAGTGTGTAGAACAGTGAACATGAGCTCTTTATTCAAAACTACTGAATAAACAAACTACAAATGACAGCCTTAAAGATGCAGAGAAATTGGTTACTAGTGTTATGTTCTAATTTTCAGAGTAAATAACTCATGGACACTAGAGAAGCTTAACCAAGTTGAATTCTTCCCAAAGGGTTGCTACAGCTGTACTTCAGACACAAACATGGCTTCCCGCGTGGTAGTATTCATACTTCACTTTGGGTGGAGTCTCCTTATCGCTAAACAGTGCATCATTATTGCTGAGCAGGGAGCTGAGATATATGAGCCTTCAATGGTTTCTCCCATTATTAGTACTGCCACATGCGATCGTGTTCCCTGCACTCAGCCCTTCCCAAGCTTCATTATGGCACCCCTCATGTCTCTTTAGTACCTAATGTTCCTATACTTCTGAGTATAACAATTTTCAAAGTTTCACCCAGAATCCAACACTAGACCTAAGCGTCCATGCTATTCTGCTGTCAGAATAACCAAGTGCTTATGTGTATCATTCTTTGAGTTCAGTGAACACTTTCACTGTATCTTTTAGGCTGCAGTACCTTTGTTTTTGTCAATAATATGTGGATGTCTTGCTCACTTTTCTCTTTTCAACACTAGGTGGTGTCTCAGAGAGTGTACCTCAGGACTCACTAACTCCTGAGCCATCCTCTCACAAAAGAAGTCAACGAGTCAAAGCATGCTCTTTCTGTCGCAAGACTTTCACTGAAACACTGGGCTTGACAAGACACATGCGATCTCACATTGAACAGAGGTCACACCAATGCACCCTGTGTGGGCAAGACTTTGAATTCAGTGAGGACTTAGAGGAACACCAGAAGAGTAGCTGTGAGGAGAAGAAGAGTGGTGATGACTACCATGGGGGAACTATCCAGCAAAAAAAATATCTGAAAAAAAACCCTGATCTGAAAAGAGACAAAAAGCCAGATCTGAAAGGAGACAAGAAAACTCATCTGAATAGAGCCAAAAAAAATAATCCGAAAAGAGACAAGAAATCTGATCTGAAAGGACACACAAAAGACTGTTCCATAATGTGCCATGTGTGCGGGAAAGTAACTACTCGTATTGTAAGTTTGCAAAGGCACCTACTACTTCACTTCAACAATGGCGCATACAAGTGCCCTGTGTGTCCAAAGACTTTTATCTTAAATTGTGATTTGAGATCACACCTGAGATTGAAAAGATGTTCTGATAAAGTAATTACAACCAGGCTCCACCTCAAATCCAACCCTGGGGATTACAAGTGTCCTTACTGTGGGGACACTTTCCAGCTACCACGTGATCTGAAAGGACACACAAAAGACTGTTCCAGAAAGTGCCATGTGTGTGGGAAAATAAGTTCTCGAAAGCTGGAAATGCGAAGGCACATGTTAAAACACAACAACAATGGCCCCATCAAGTGCCCGGTGTGTCCAATGACTTTTGTATACCATACTGATTTGAAGAAGCACCTGAAAACAAAGAAACTATGTAGGGAGAAATGTTCTGATGTCAAGGTGAAGAACAATGCTGATTTGAAATTGCCCCGAAGATTGAAAAGGTCTTATAGGAAGACATTTTCTGATGATGTAATTACAACCAAGATCCACCTCAAATCCAACCCTGGAGATTACAAGTGTCCTTACTGTGGGGACACTTTCCAGCTACCACGTGATCTGAAAGGACACACAAAAGACTGTTCCAGAAAGTGCAATGTGTGTGGGAAAACAACTTCAACGGCACGCGGCATGCGAAGGCACATGTTAAGACACAACAACAATGGCCCCTACAAGTGCCCGGTGTGTCCAATGACTTTTATATACCATCCTGATTTGAAGAAGCACCTGAAACTGAAAAAACGTTGTAGAGCGAAATGTTCTGATGTGATGATGAAAGAAATACTGTCTTCAGGAGGCGGTAGATGTTGGAAAATGTTGAAAGAAACAGCAGTCATGACAAACAGCCAACAACCAAGCTCCAGCAACACAGGTGGGCCTTCGAAGAGAATTGAAGAGCTCTCTCATGACTCGCAGCAATCCGATAACGGCATGAGTAGTGATATGAACCTTAATAGCCTTGAAGAAGACCACAGTGACAAGATCAGTCAATACCAACCCATTAAGGACGTTGACTTAAGTAGCCTCCATGAAGACTTCAGTGATGAGATCAGTCAATACCAACCCATTAAGGACGTTGACCAATCCAACCCTGGTGAGTACAATTGTCCTTACTGTTGGGACACTTTCCAGCTCCCAGATGATCTGAAAAGCCACACAAAAGACTGTTCCAGAAAGTGCCATGTGTGTGGGAAAATATCCTCAAAGGCATGTGACATGCGAAGGCACATGTTAAAACATGACAACAATGGCCCCATCAAGTGCCCGGTGTGTCCAAAGACGTTTATATTCCATACCGATTTGAAAACACACCTGAAAACAAAAAAACTTTGTAGGGAGAAATGTTCTGATGTGATGGCGAAGGAATTACTGTCTTCAGTAGATGGTAGATGTAGGAAAAATGTTAATGAAACAGGAGTCATGACAAGTTGCGATCAACCAAGCTCCAGCAACACAGGTGGGCCTTCGAAGGGCGGGCCTGTGTTGGGTTTGAAGAGCTTTGAAGAGTTCTTTGAAGAGCTCTCTAATGACTCCGATATCAGTATGAATAGTGACGTGAACCTGAATAGCCTCGATGAAGACTACAGTCAGGAGATCAGTCAATACCAACCCATTAAGGATGTTGACCTGAATAGCCTCGATGAAGACTACAGTCAGGAGATCAGTCAATACCAACCCATTAAGGATGTTGACCTGAATAGCCTCTATGAAGACTACAGTCAGGAGATCAGTCAATACCAACCTATTAAGGATGTTGAGCAATCCAACCCTGGTGAGTACAATTGTCCTTACTGTAGGAAGACTTTCCAGCTCCGACATGATCTGAAAGAACACAAAAAAGACTGTTCCAGGAAGTGCCATGTGTGTGGGAAATCAACTTCGACGGCATGCGGCATGCGAAGGCACATGTTAAAACACTACAATGGCCACATCAAGTGCCCGGTGTGTCCAGCGACTTTTGTATACCATACTGATTTGAAGAAGCACCTGAAAACAAAGAAACTATGTAGGGAGAAATGTTCTGGGGTGATGGCAAAGGAATTACTGTCTTCAGTAGATGACAGATGTAAGAAAAATGTTAATGAAACAGAAGTCATGGCAAGTTGCGAACAACCAAGCTCCAGCGACACAGGCGGGCCTTCAAATAGCATTGAAGAGTTTTCACATGATTTGCAGCAATCCAATAACAGTATGAGTAGTGATGTGAACCTGAATAGCCTCCATGAAGACAACAGTCAGGAGATCAGTCAATGCCAAGCCATTAAGGACGTTGACCAATCCAACCCTGGTGAGTACAAGTGTCTTTACTGTGGGGACATTTTCCAGCTCCCAGATGATCTGAAAGGACACACAAAAGACTGTTCCAAAAAGTGCCATGTGTGTGGGAAAATATCCTCAAAGGCATGTGACATGCGAAGGCACATGTTAAAACACTTCAACAATGGCCCCATCAAGTGCCTGGTGTGTCCAAAGACATTTATATTTCATACTGATTTGAAAACACACCTGAAAACGAAAAAACTTTGTAGGGAAAAATGTTCTGATGTGATGGCGAAGGAATTACTGTCTTCGGTAGATGGTAGATGTAAGAAAAATGTGAATGAAACAGGAATCATGACAAGGCTCCAACAACCAAGCTCCAGCAACATAGGCGGGCCTTCAAAGAGCGGGCCTGTGTTGGGTTTGAAGAGCTTTGAAGAGTTCTTTGAAGAGCTCTCTAATGACTCTGATATCAGCATGAGTAGTGATGTAAATCTGAATAGCCTCCATGAAAACTACAGTCAGGAGATCAGTCAATACCAACCCATGAAGGATGTTGACTTGAGTATCCTCCATGAAGACTACAGTCAGGAGATCAGTCAATACCACCCTATGAAGGATACTGACCCGAATAGCCTACATGAAGACTTCAGTCAGGAGATCGGTCACTACCAACCCATGAAGGATGTTGACTTGAATAGCCTCCATGAAGTCTATAGTGATGATATCAGTCAATACCAACCTATTAAGGACATTGACCCACAGGGGGACAGAAGGTCTGTAAATGATTCAGGGGTAAATGAGATGCTCAATGACAAAGAACCAAACTCAACCAACATCCCAGGGCCTCTCCAGGACTCAATCTGAGCCAAACAGAGAAGCTAAGAACGAGATACAGGTGATACCGGTGTCAACAATACATACAACAAAACTAAAAGCCCTGCAATTTAAGGTTATAAGAAAATGATGAACAGCAACAACTTCCTTATATGTATTTGTTTTTTTTGTAGCTATTGTTATGGATTAGGTTAGGTATTTAGAGATGATAGAGAGATTCCCACTAGTAATTACCAGTTGGAGGGGCATTCAAGTGGATCTTTCCCAGTCGTATGTAGGGATTTGCGAGATGTTATGAACGCAGCATAACCGGAGTGAAAAGTCAGTTGTCTCTTAGGTGGCGGAGTCTCTCGATAGTTTTGAGGTATCCCCGGTTTGTGAAGCTACTCATGTTCATAAGAGTGCTGATGGCAAACCAGATGGGGAGAAGGATGAGTTATGTGGGGACATAGAGGAAACATTCTTTGCCAAACTAGACGGTGGTTTCCAGGTAATGGTTCATCATAGTGAGAAAGTTTATTCTTGTGTGTATCTCGGGTTAGAACTTCTGGGCAGAGATATACAGTGCCGTGAAAAAGTATTTGTCCGCTTTCTAATGTTCTCTGCTTTTGCATTATTGTTATACTGAATTATCAGATCCTCACCCAAAATATAATATTAGATAAAGGGAACCTGAGTGAACAAATAACACAATTACATACTTATTTCATTAACAAAGTTATGCAACACCCATTTCCCCTGTGTGAAAAAGTAATTTCCCCCCTTACACTCAATAACAGTCTATGCCACCTTTAGCTGCAATGACTCCAACCAAACGCTTCCTGTAGTTGTTGATCAGTCTCATGTGGCTGCGGAGGAGTTTTTGCCCACTCTTCCATGCAGAACTGCTGTAACTCAGCGACATTTTGGGGTTTTCAAGCATGAATTGCTCGTTTCAGGTCCTGCCACAACATTTCAATTGGGATTAGGTCGGGACTTAACTAGGCTTGACTAGGCTATTCCAAAACTTTAAATGTGTTGCTTTTTTAGCCATTTTTATGTCGATTGTGTGTTTTGGATCATTGTCTTGCTCCATCACCCAGCTGCGCTTCAGCTTCAGCTCATAGACGAATGGCCTGACATTCTCCTGAAGAATTCTATGATATAGAGCAGAATTCTTGGTTCCTTCTATTAAGGGAAGTTGTCAAGGTCCTGAGGCAGCAAAGCATCCCCAAACCATCACACTACGACCACCATGCTTGTCTGTTCGTGTGAGGTTCTTACTGTGGGAATGCAGTGTTTTGGTTTATGCCAGGCATAATGGGACCCATGCCATCCAAAAAGTTATAATTTTAAATGTTCTGTCGATAGAACATTCTTCCAAGAGTTGATGATCATCAAGGTGCTTTTTGACAAACTTGAGTGAACTTTTGGACGACATGGATCCCATAATGCCTGGTGATAACCAAACACTGCATTCCAAAGTAAGAACCTCAAACCCAACGGTCAAGCATGGTGCAGCAAGACAATGATCCAAAACACACTATCAAGTCTACATGAAAATGTCTAAAAAGCAACATATTTGAAGTTTTGAAATGGTCTAGTCAAAGTCCAAACCTAATCCCAATTGCGATGTTGTGGCAGGACTTGAAACGAGCAGTTCATTCTTGAAAACCCACAAATGTTGCTAAGTTAAAGCATTTCTGCATGCAAGAGTGGGCCATAATTCCTCCACAGCGATATGAAAGAATGATCAACAACTACAGGAAACATTTAGTTGCAGTCATTGCAGCTAAAGTTGGCACAACCTGTTATTGAGTGTAAGGGGGCAATTACTTTTTCACACAGGGGAATTGGGTGTTCCATAACTGTTAATACATTATTATATTTAAATAAAAATGTTTAACTTAGGTTTCCTTTAACATTAGGTTTTGGTTGAAGATCTAACATTCAGTATAAAAAATATGCAAAAATAGAGAAAATCAGAAAGGTGGCAAATACTTTTTCACGGCACTGTATGTGAGGAAGTGTGCCATCTGCACAGGATGAGGTTGATTCATGTTTCAATTTATGGGAGACGTTCTTTGTTATGTTGAGTGACACTGAGCAACTAGGTTCTCTTGGTGGTCTGAGAAAGCATTTGGTTCCCCGAGTGATCTGTTGGATTCAGAGTTTGTCAGTGATGATTTTGTTCCTTTAGCTGACATATTCTGTGAGATTAGTGAGGATCCGCTGGAAGACCCAGTCTGGGTCTTGCGGGATGACACGGCTGTGTCTTGTTACAAGAATAGGGTGCTTGAAGAATTGGGTTTGGAAAAGCCAGATCCACTACAGAGTGAGTTTTGTGAAGTTAAGTGTGAGGAGAGGAAGATGTTGGTCAATGTTCACTTGTCCCTGTTGGTGGTTGCTCCAGGTCTCTAATCACTGGACACCTCTCAGATGGAGCTTGGTGCGTGTGACCATGGGCGCTGTGAATGGAGTTGGTCTCTCAGGGGGCGGAGACTCTCAAGGAGAGTTTTGAGGTATCCCCAGTTTGTTAAGATGCTCATGTTCAGAAGATTGCAAACCAGATGGGGAGAAGGATGATTTGTGTGAGGACTCTGTGTCTCTGTTCCTCTCCCTCAAGTTCGAGTTTTGCAGGTTCAGGCAAAAATGAAACAGTTTAGCGCAGACAATATTTTCTGCGCTAAACTATGTTTAATTTTTGCCTTTTGAAAACGACAACTTCCTATGTCCCACAGTTTGTGCTTCTCAGATTTCTTTCTAAAAATCAGTGCTTTGAGCTCACACAAAAAACAAACTAAATTGAATTAAAATAATTGAAAGCTAAATTAAACCGAAATGTAGGCTAATCGCTCAGCACTAGTGTACATATTGGTCTCTTTAGTTAAGGAAGTTTTATGGGGGGGTGTATTACAAGTTTTGAAAAATTCAGGAAAATAGATTGTGGTGACTGTGAGGTTTTTTCTTGTTGGGGGAGAAGTTAGAATAGGTTTGGTAGTTAAGTATGTAGGCTTAGGACCCCTAGACATAACGAGTCAGTAGGCGAGTCAATCGGTTTCATAACAATGTGTAGGAATAGGAACTCAAAAGTGTAGAAATATGGCGGTAGTTCTCCTGAACCTGGGCCCCTATTCTCAGTGTTTTTGCCTTTCAGATAATAATAAATAAGAGAAGGAGTAGCTGATCCTAGATCAGCATTCATACTCTGAAAATCTTTAGAACCTTTATAATCTAGGACCCAGACTGAAAGGCAAATAGAGCACCAACATGTACACAACACTTGGCACTGAAGTGAACTGTACTGACAGACAGAGCTTGTGACACAGTGGGAAACGGTTCACTTAAGATCTTGGTGAGGATGACTTCACCACATGGTGACTACTAGTTCTAGCCTGTAAGTTTCTCATCCACTACACTCACCCCCTAGTAGTCTGCTACAGTAGTCTGTGATCCGGGTTACAGCACCATTGTAACAGTGAGTTCTGTCCCCACCTGGGACACAAACTCTGGGGGTTGCCTCTGGACTGGGCTAAGAGACATTCCTTTTTATTATTCTTTACAAAAATGTGACAAACTATATATCTTCTTTCCCCTTTCTCTCCCTCTTTATCCACTTTTTTAACACTTCTATAACACTTAACTATCATGTAATGTCACTGTATACTGTAAGTCACTTTGGATAAAAGCTATGGGTTGCCTATCGGCCGAGCTGAAGTGACTTTTTTGTGTGCATGTTTTTCTTTTTACTTAATGTCAAAATGTGGTAACTGTATATTCTTTCTCCCTCTCTCTATATATCATTAATTACCCACTTTTATAACATTTTTATAATGCTTAAATGTCATGTCACTGTATACTGTAAGTCACTTTGGATAAAAGCATCTACGACGCTTTGTATTTACATGTTTATCCATCCGTTTTTTAAAGTTGACATTGGTGTGATACATTTCAATATATTAAAGAAGACAAATTAAAAGGCATGGCTGAGTCTGAGAGTGCTTTTTTTATGACTATAATATACTGAACAAAAATAAACCCAACATGTAAAGTGTTGGTCCCATGTTTCATGATCTGAAATAAAAGATCCCAAAAATATTCCATATGCACAAAAATCTTATTTCTCTCAAATGTTGTGCACAATTTCTTTTACATCCCAGTTAGTGAGCAATTCTTCGTTGCCAAGATAATCCATCCACCTGACAGGTGTGGCCTATCAAGAAGCTGGTTAAACTGCATCATCATTACACAGGTGCACCTTGTGCTGCGGATAACAAAAGGCCACTTTAAAATGTGCAGTTTTGTCACACACATAATGCCACAGAAGTTGTGAGGGATCATGCAATTGGCGTGATGACTACAGGAATGTCCACCAGAGCTGTTTCCAGAGAATTTCATGTTAATTGCACACTCCCTCAATACTTAGTGGGGGGCTGGGGAGTAATTCTGATTGGCTGGGCCTGGCTCCCAACTGCACCTCTGCCCAGTTGTGAAATCTATAGATTAGCGCATAATTTTTGTAATTTCAATTGACTGATTTCCTTCTGTGAACTGTAAAATCTTTGAAATTGTTGCATGTTATATATATTTTTTTGTTCAGTATATACAGTGGCTTCGGAAAGTATTCAGACCCATTGAGATTATATTTTTTCAGTAATCTACAGACAATAGCCCATAATGAAATTAGCTAAATAAATGTTTGCAAATTTATTTCAAATAAAAAACAGAAATACCTTATTTACATAAGTATTCAGACCCTTTGCTATGAGAGTCAAAATTGAGCTCATGTGCATCCTGTTTCATTGATCATCCTTGAGATGTTTTTTACAACTTCATTGGAGTCTGTCCACCTGTGGTAAATTCAATTGTTGGGCATGATTTGGAAAGGCACACACCTGTCTATATAAGGTCCCACAGTTGGCAGTGCATGTGAGGGAATAAACCAAGCCATGAGGTTGAATGAATTGTCCGTAGAGCTCCGAGACAGGATGGTGTCGAGGCACAGATCTGGAGAAGGGTACGAAAAAATGTCTGCAGCATTGAAGGTCCCCATGAAAACAGTGGCCTCCATCATTCTTAAATGCAAGTTTGTAACCACCAAGATTCTTAGAGCTGGCCACCCAACCAAACTGAGCAACCGGGGGACAAGGGCCTAGGCCAGGGAGGTGACTAACAACCCAATGGTCACATAACTCCAGAGTTCCTCTTAGAAGATGGGAGAACCTTCCAGAAGGACAACCATCTCTGCAACATTCCACCAATCAGGCCTTCATGGTAGTGGCCAGACGGAAGCAACACCTCAGTAAAAGGCACATGACAGGCCGCCGTTTGGAGTTTGCCAAACGGCACCTAAAGGACTCAGACCATGAAAACAAGTGCTCTGGTCTGATGAAACGAAGATTGAACTCTTTGGCCTTCATGCCAAGTGTCACGTCTGGAGGAAACCTGGCACCATCCTATGGTGTAGCACGGTGGTGGCAGCATCATGCTTTGGTGATGTTTTTCAGCAGCAGGGTCTGGGAGACTAGTCAGGATCGAGGAAAGATGAACAGCGTAACGTGCAGAGGGATTCTTGATGAAAACCTCCTCCAAAGTACTCAGGACCTCAGACTGGGGCGATGGTTCACCTTCCAACAGGACAACAACCCTAAGCACACAGCCAAAACAACACAGGAGTGGCTTCGGGACAAGTCTCAATGTCCTTGAGTGGCCCAGCCAGAGCCCAGACTTGAACCCGATCTAACATCTCTGGAGAGACCTGAAAATAGTTGTGCAATGACGCTCCCCATCCAACCTGATAGAGCTTGAGAGGATCTGCAGAGAAGAATGGTAGAAACTACCCAGATACAGGTGTGCCATGTGGAAAAAGTAAAGGGGGCTGAATACTTTCCAAATACACTTGAGTGTACAAAATATTAGGGACGCCATCTCTTTCCTTGACATAGACTGACAAAGTGAATCGAGGTGAACACTATGATCCCTTATTGATGTCACCTGTTAAATCAACTTCAATCAGTGTAGATGAACGGGAGGAGACTAGTTAAAGAAACTCGACCCAGCGACCTTTCGGTTAATGGTCCAACCGTCTATTGTTAAAGTTGCCGGGATTTCACACGCATCACACGTATATCAGTATACTCGTAACAACCTCAGCATTACGCAACTTCTATTTGATCAAATAAGCCTCACGTATCAAAATAGCAATACATTTTATATTGACTAAATTTGACCATCTAGTAGAGAGGCTATGTCATATACTCTCAATGTTCCAGAATGGGATGAAAATGACAACCATAAGGGGCCAGGGTTCCGGCCTAGGAGCACGATTGATTTGATGATGGCGCCGACAGAGATGGTTGCCTCGCTTCTGGTCCTTAGGATACTATGCAGTATTTTGTTTTATTTTTATGTATTATTTTTTACATTGTTAGCCCAGAAAATCTGAAGTGTTATTACATACAGCCGGGAAGAACTGTTAGATATAAATGCGACGTCAACTTACCAACATTACAACCAGGAATACGACTCCTGAAGCGGATCCTTTGTTTGGACCTCCACCCTGGACGTGAGATCTTATCCCAGACACTGATCCAAAACAACGCTGTCGCCGCAGGAGGCAGAAGGAGTTGGTCAGACTTAGAAGGCGAGCACACTATACACCGCTTCCGAGCATATTACTCGCCAATGTCCAATCTAGACAACAAGGTAGACGAAATTAGAGCACAAGTTGCCTTCCAGACAGACATCAGAGATTGTAGCATTCTCTGTTTCACTGAAAAATGGCTCATTTGGGATATGTTGTCAGAGTTGGTACAGTCACCCGGTTTCTTCACGCATTGCACCGACAGAAGCAACTCTCTGGTAAGAAGAAGGGCGGGGGTGTATGCCTTATGATTAACAACTCATGGTGTGATCATAACAACATACAGGAATTTAAGTCATTTTGTTCACCTGACCTAGAATTCCTTACAATCAAATGCCAACCTTACTATATACCAAGAGTTTTCTCTTCGATTATAGTCACAGCTGTGTATGTCCCCCCCAAGCGGATACCTTGACGGCCCTGAAATAAATTCACTGGACTCTGTGAACTGAAAAGCATACATCCTGAGGCTGCATTTATTGTAGCTGGGTATTTTAACAAGGCTAATCTGAGAACAAGGCTTCCTAAATTCTATCAGCATATTGAACGGGCTGGTAGCATTCTCGACCATTGCTACTCTAACTTCCACGATGCATACAAAGCCCTCGCCTGCCCTCCCTTCGTCAAATCTGACCATGACTCCATTTGGTTGCTCCCAGCCTATAGACAGAAACTGAAACAGGAAATGCCCATGCTCAGGTCTATCCAACGCTGGTCTGACCAATCAGATTCCAAGCTTCAAGTTGCTTCGATCACGTGGACTGGGATATGTTCCTCAGACAACAACATTGATGCATATGCTGACACGGTAAGTGAATTTATTAACAAGTGCACCAGTGATGTTGTACCCACTGTGTCTATTAAAATCTTCCCTAACCAGAGACCATGTATTGATTTCGTTAGTATAGAGAGAAAGTAGAGTTGCAATTCAACGGCTCAAACACGAGACTTATGTGGCAGGGTCTACAGTCAATCATGGATTACAAAAAGAAATCCAGCCCCGTTGCGGACATCGACGTCTTGCTCCCAGTGTGTCCAAAGAAGGGCCAGAAGTATACAGAATGGTGTTGTCTGCGTAAAGGTGGATCAGAGAATAATCACCAGCAGCAAGAGTGACATCATTGATGTGTACAGAGAAGAGAGTCTGCCCGAGAATTGAACCCTGTGGCACCCCCATAGAGACTGCCAGAGGTCCGGACAACAGGCCCTCTGATTTGACACACTGAAGTCTATCAGAGAAGTAGTTGGTGAACCAGGCGAGGCAGTCATTTCAGAAATCAAGGCTGTTGACTCTGCCGATAAGAATGTGGTGATTGACCGTGTCGAAAGCCTTGGCCAGGTCGATGAATACGGCTGCACAGTAATGTCTCTTATCGATGGCAGTTATGATATTGTTTAGGACCTTGAGCGTGGCTGAGGTGCACCCATGACCAGCTCGGAAACCAGATTGCATAGCGGAGAAGTTACGGTGGGATTTGAAATGGTCGGTGATCTGTTTGTTAACTTGGTTTTCGAAGACCTTAGAAAGGCAGGGTAGGATAGATATAGGTCTGTAGTAGTTTGAGTCTAGAGTGTATCCCCCTTTGAAGAGGGGGATGACCGCGGCAGCTTTCCGATCTTTGGGGATCTCAGACGATACAAAAGAGAGGTTGAACAGGCTAGTAATAGGGGTTGCAACAATTTCGGCAGATCATTTTAGAAAGAGAGGGTCCAGATTGTCTATCCCGGCTGATTTGTAGGGGTACAGATTTTGCAGCTCTTTCAGAACATCAGCTATCTGGATTTGGGTGAAGGAGAAATGGGGAGGCTTGGGCGAGTTGCTGTGGGCGGTGCAGGGCAGTTGAGAGGGGTAGGGGTAGCCAGGTGGAAAGCATGGCCAGCCATAGAAAAACGCTTATTGAAATTCTCAAATATCGTGGATTTATCGGTGGTGACAGTGTTTCCTAGCCTCAGTGCAGTGGGCAGCTGGGAGGAGGTGCTCTTATTCTCCATGGACTTTACAGTGTCCCAGAACTTTTGGGAGTTTGTGCTACAGGATGCAAATTTCTGTTTGAAAAAGCTAGCCTTAGCTTTCCTAACTGCCTGTGTATTTTGGTTCCTAACTTCCTGAAAAGTTGCATATCACGGGGGCTATTTGATGCTAATGCAGAACGCCACAGGATGTTTTTGTGCTGGTCAAGGGCATTCAGGTCTGGAGTGAACCAAGGGCTATATATGTTCCTTTTTGAATGGGGCATGCTTATTTAAGATGGTGAGGAAGGCACTTTTAAAGAATAACCAGGCATCCTCTACTGACGGGATGAGGTAAATATATCCTTCCAGGATACCCAGGCCAGATCGATTAGAAAGGCCTGCTCGCTGAAGTGTTTTAGGGAGCGTTTGACAAGTGATGAGGAGTGGTCGTTTGACCGCATACCTATTACGGATGCAGGCAATGAGGCAGTGATCACTGAGATCTTGGTTGAAGACAGCAGAGGTGTATTTGGAGGGCAAGTTGATTAGGATGATATCTATGAGGGTGCCCGTGTTTACTGATTTGGGGTTGTACCTGGTAGGTTCATTGATATTTTATGTGAGATTGAGGACATCAAGCTTAGATTGTAGGATGGCCGGGGTGTTAAGCATGTCCCAGTTTAGGTCACCTAGCAGCACGAGCTCTGAAGATAGATGGGGGGCAATCAATCCACATTTGGTTTCCAGGGCACAGTTGAGGGCAGAGGGTGGTCTATAGCAAGCGTCAATGGTGAAAGACTTGTTTCTGGAAAGGTGGATTTTTAGAAGTAGAAGATCGAATTGTTTGGGCACAGACCTGGATAGTATGACAGAACTCTCTGCAGTAGATTGCCACTCCGCCCCCTTTGGAAGTTCTATCTTGTCGGAAAATGTTATATTTAGGGATGGAAATTTCAGGGTTTTTGGTGGTCTTCCTAAGCCAGGATTCAGACACGGCTAGGACATCCGGGTTGCAGAGTGTGCTAAAGCAGTGAATAAAACAAACTTGGGGAGGAGGCTTCTAATGTTAATTAAAACCTCTTAGAGCTAACTACCCCCCTACTTTTTTCAATTTCCGCCTGAAGACATACCCAAATCTAACTGCTTGTAGCTCAGGCACAGAACCAAGGATATGCATATTCTTTGTACCATTTGAAAGAAAACACTCTGAAGTTTGTGTACATGTGAATTGAATGTAGGAGAATATAACACAATAGATCTGGTTTAGATAATACAAGGGAAAAAACATGTTTTTTTTTAATTGTTGTATCATCATCTTTAAAATGAACAAGATAAAACAAACGTTCAGATAGGATGATGGGGAAAATTTCAGTGAAATACATAAGAGGGCAACAGTACTTGTGCAAAGTTTCAGAATGATAACTTCCAAAATGAGTGTGCTACATGACATTTATCATGAAGTCACCCAGGTGTTCCACGAAAGTAGCCCAAATGTACCCAAGTGGCCAAATTGGTGAAGTTATACATTTTGAATGGAATAACTATATACAAAATACCAAAATGGTATTCTAACACACACCCCCCCAACAAAAATGGAGGAAAAACATGAAAAAAATATATACATTTACAAAATAACACTTTCAATATTTGGAAGACCCTCAGTCCTCTACACAATATTGTGCTGCTGATGCCAGGTGCCATAGCAATCTCTTTCTGCTGTAAAGCAGAGGGTCACCAAGCATGTGGTGCAGGTGATGGGGGACTTAATTTTGCAAAGAACACAGCGACGCCTCCATGCTGTCCCCTTTTGGCCCTGAGGCACATCCATGCCTGCAGAAATACATTTGGGGAGATGAGCACCACTTGTGGCAGGAGCTGGATGAACCAGCTTCAGTGGGGGATGGACACCTTGGCACTGGGGGCTCCCATTCGGAGTCAGTGTCACTGTGAAAGAAAATGTTCAGTTAGAATAGTTTCACATATGAGCCCATCAACAGGTATAATAAACAGATATATATAGAGTACATGGAAGGTTGAATATATTATTATAGACCTGCTAGATCTACTGTCTCATTTATATTATGACATTTCAGCTAGATATACTGTCTCTATTATATTATGACAGACCAGCTAGATCTACTGTCTTTATTATATTACAACAGACCAGCTGTATCTACTGTTTCCTTTTCACTTTGGCCATTGTTGTGGGCCTGCCCTCCCCTCAACAGCCTCAAATAGGCTATTTTTGCCCTCCCCTCAACAGCCTCAAATAGGCTATTTCACATTTCACAAATAATATTTTATATTATTAATTTCAAACAACGGCATTAGCATGAGAAGAACTTACCAGTCCAAAACGATGACCTCTCTGTTCAAAAAATATTCCTCCATTTGGGAATCGCTAAATTAATTGTCCTCGATCAATTTCTTCTAAAATTGTGTGTACATCTGTATATCTAGACTTAGATTTAGCTTTCCCTGACTTAGTCGCCATACTGATTGATATATAAACAGCTGAATATGCGCTTTACCAAAACAATGCTGTGCGCAACATGCGTGACTCCTTCCAGTATGAATCGTCAATGACCAATCAACCTCTTTACGCGCCGGAGTTTACCACATGGGTTGGTCTTCCAACACATAAACATTACATATTGCCGTTTACCTCAGCTCATTGGCTATCTACCCAGCTAGATTTCAAGACGATCAGTGGTCATTGGGTTCAAATACAGTCAATCAACGAAACAGCGTTCTTATCATTGGTGCACAATGATGTCATTACTTGTTGTCTTCAAATCGGTTTCTTTCAGTCAATACGTCCTGCGAAATGACCCATCAGGTTTGGTTGTGTTACAACCTCTTTACGCGCCGGAGTTTACCACATGGGTTGGTCTTCCAACACATAAACATTACATATTGCCGTTTACGTATGGTTGTGTTACAAACAAACCAGTTGATTGCAATGAAACCAAACATGACTGGAAAAGTCACGTTTTGTGTGTGTATTTACCTCGAATGTGTCGTCAAAAATGGAATGAGACGGAATTCACGACACAAGTGGTTCACAAAATGTTTCGTGTTAGGCTATAAAAATGGATTTTATCAAACAAAAGACCATTCATTGTGTAATAATGAGCATTGGGATTGCAAACAGAGGAAGATCGTCAAAGGTAAACTATTTTATTACAGTTTGTGATTATGTTACGCCTGTGCTGGTTGAAATAGTTGTTTTTTATGGGGCTCTATCCTCAGATAATCGCATCGTATTCTTTCGCAGTAAATCCCTTTTTAAATCTGACAACGCAGTTGGATTAGCAAGATTCTAGGCTTTCGAAACATGTGAGACACTTGTATTTTCATGAATGTTTAATATGACTATTTATGTAGCGATCAACGTATGTTGTCGAATTTCATCCCGCTACCGAGTTCGGTGCGCAGAGAGGTTAACATGCATGAAACCAAGGCTTTTACGGTTACAGAAGTCTACAAATGAGAGCGTCTGGGGAATGGAGGTGGAGATAGGCACTGCAGGGCCTGGATTAACCTTTACATCACCAGAGGAACAGAGGAGGAGTAGGGTAAGGGTACGGCTAATGTTTATAAGAACTGGTCGTTTAGTACGTTTGGAACAGAGAGGAAAAGGAGCAGGTTTCTGGGTGTGATAGAATAGATTCAAGGTATAATGTACATTCAAAGGTATGGTAGGATGTGAATACAGTGGAGGTAAACCTAGGCATAGAGTGACGATGAGAGAGGTATTGTCTCTAGAAACATCATTTCAACCAGGTGATGTCACCTCATGTGTGGAAGGTGGAACTGAAGGGTTAGCTAAGGCATATTGAGCAGGGCTAGAGGCTCTACAGTGAAATAAGACAATAATCACTAACCAGAACAGCAATGGACAAGGCATATTGACATTAGCCGAGTTATCATAGGGGTCCAGTGAGTAGTTTAGCTGGCTGGAGACACGGCGATTCAGACAGCTAGCGGGCCGGGGCTAGCAAGCTAGCAGAAGGGCCTTAGAGGGACGTCGCGACAGAAGAAGTCTGTTGTAGCCTCCTCGTGCGGAGCCTTCTCGTGTGGTTCCGTCGGCAGACCAGCCGTGATGGATTAGTAGGTTTCCGTGTAGTATAGGGGCCCAGTCCAATTGGCAAAATAGGTATAGTGGCCCAAGAAATTGACCGATGGACCTATTCAGCTAACAATCCGATATGCTCTAGACAGCTAGCTGGCTGTGGCTAGCAGGCTAGATGGGCATTCAGGGGACATCGCGACAGAGGGACCCGTTGGAAAAAGTACAGTCGTGATGGATTAGCAGGGCTTCGTGTAGTAAAAAAGGGTCCAGGCCAATTGGCAAAATAGGTATTGTAGCCCAAGGAGTGGCTGATGGACCTCTTCAGCTTGCCGGGAGATGGGCCTAGGATGGGCTAGCTCCAGCCTATTTGGTGCTTGCTTCGGGACAGAGACATTCGCCAGGCGTAGCCACTCGGATTGCAGCTAGCTAGCTGCGATGATCCTGGTGAAAAGGTTCAGAGCTTGCGGTAGGAATCCGGGGATATGGAGAGAAAATAAGTCCGGTATGCTCTGGTTTGAATCGCGTTGTGCAAACTGGCAAGAGATTTCCGAGCTAGAGGTTAGCTGAAGACCGCTAGCAGTGGTTAGCTGACTAGTAGCTAGTTAGCTGGCTAGCTTCTGTTTTGCGATTCCGGTTCGAAAGTAAAGAAAAATACTTTAGAAAATAGCAGATCCATACCACAATGGGTGAGGCAGGTTGCAGGAGAGTATTTTGAAGTTGAGGTTTAGAAAAATATTAAAAAGATATGCAAAGGAAAAAGATATAAAAAGATATATACACGGGACACGACAAGACGAGGACAAAGACGTCTGACTACTACGCCATCTTGGAAGATTATGAGGCCAGAATGCTCGGATCAACCCTTCTCCTCTGCCAGAGTGTTCAGTGTGCGATCTAAACGCCCAGAGAGCGGAACGCTCTGAATTTACAAACGGACAATCTGACAATGCTCTGAATTTACTAATGCCCAGAGGGCACTCTGGCACTCCAGATTGAATTTACGAACACACCTTTAGCTTGCTATTATGAAAATCCAATTCAACAATGCCAATAATTGTCACACCCTGACCATAGTTTGCTTTGTATGTTTCTATGTTTTGTTTGGTCAGGGTGTGATCTGAGTGGGCATTCTATGTTACATGTCTAGTTTGTCTATTTCTATGTTTGGCCTGATATGGTTCTCAATCAGAGGCAGGTGTTAGTCATTGTCTCTGATTGGGAACCATATTTAGGTAGCCTGTTTGGTGTTGGGTTATGTGGGTGATTGCTCCTGTCTCTGTGTTTGCACCAGATAGGACTGTTTTGGTTTTGCACATTTCTTGTGTTGTTAGTTATTCATGTATAGTGTCTTTATTAAAGTACCATGAATAACCACCACGCTGCGTTTTGGTCCGCCTCTCCTTCAAGTCAAGAAAACCGTTACAATAATGTTTCAATTTGACTTTTGCTTTCAAAAGCAGCTCAAACATAGAACATGTAAGAATGAACTATAGCCATTGAATTCTACCACTAAAATATACCATGCGTTATTTAACGAACAAGGCACAAGAGGGTGTGGTATATGGCCAATATACCATGGCTAAGGGCTGTTCTTGTGCATGATGCAGTGCAGAGTGCCTGGATAGAGCCCTTAGCTGTGGTATATTGGCCATATACCACAAACCCCCAAATTGCCTTATTGCTATTATAAACTGGTTACCTATGTAATTAGAGCAGTAAAAATACATGTTTTGCCATACCCATGGTATACGGTCTGATATACCCAGTTTATAAAGGGAAATAAATGAATGCTCTAGAATGCCCTTCAAGCGATTCAGGAACAAGTATTCAACAATGCCATGGTATAATGGCAGTTAATTTGACATAATTATGGAGTCCTTCCGATAAAACTTAGTGGTGCACAACTTCAGGATGTTTGGAGTCAAAAAGAGTCGACTCTTGCTCAACTCCCAAAACACGCAGAAACTGTTGCGCACACACACACACTACCTCATTGTTGCAGTCCTATTAGGAAGACTACATTTGCATTCTAGAGGACTGACATGAACATAATGCTGCACATTTGCCTATAATATTTTAATATATAAGGGGATGTGTAGGACGGTAGCAACTAGAATATTTCATTGATATTTCAGTTGTGTGCAGCCTTGACCGATCCCATGGGATGATATGCACTCTAAAAAATTAGGGGTTCAACAAGGGTTCTTCTAAGATCCTCAAAGTTCTTAGAAGAACCTTAGGGTTCTTGACACTGAAAAAAAGGTTACCAAAAGGTTCTTCCAAGAACCCCATTGGAGGTGGGGTTCGTCGAGGAACATCCTTAGTTGTTAGGTTTCTGCAAGAACCCCCAACTGCCCAACTGAAACATTTTAATTTGAAAGGACAGCAGGTGCAGGCACTTAACTGAAAAATGTAAAGATCTCCTTTAATTTAAGGTAAGGTTTGCCCCTTGTATGATCTAAATTCATATTGTTTTATGATGGTATCATCTATCTTTTCAAATTTGTGCAAATCATTCTTAAACAAAAATGGACACAATTCAATGGATATCAAACAATGAGCTAAGAATATGTAGGCTATAAAAATATGTTGAAGGCTAGCTGTATTGGGTGCAGATGACTGAACTGCTCACTTTTGTGTTTGTGTCTGTAGGTATATAAATGAGGAGGCATACAAAGGTATGTCTATTGGTATGTTATGTTATGCTATGTTATGTTATGCAGATCACATTTACCACCACCTCTTCAATGAATATCCCATAGGTCTCTACATTATGGATAAGGTATGTGTCTAAAAACCATTATCAAAACAGTTTTTTAAATTCACATTTACCACAAAAACCAAGGTATGAATACTGCTGTGTGCATGTTTTGTTAATCATCTGTATAATTACTATTTTTTGGATTCACAGACTTCAGCCTCCCTACACCTCTGATGAATAAAACAGGAAACCTGTTAGATCCCCATGCACTGCAAAATCGTTCTGGCTATGGATACAGAGAACATCAACACATTAACATCAACACGCCCGAGGATATGCCCATTGGACTTGGGGCTCTGCTGGGAGTTTGCCTCATATTGAGATTTCTTTATTCTGCTTTGGCACTAAAATCATAATAAAAACTGACAACTAAAACATTGTGTTATTGTTGTTATTGTTATGCATATTATTATTATTACTATTAATAATAATAGGGAAGGGGGGGTAGTGAAAAAATGAATCCCAAAAGGTTCTTCAAAAGATTATTTAAGGATCCATTAAAAGAGGTTATTTGAGGAACCATTTTAATGGGTTTTTCAAAGAACTTATAGTGTTTCCCCCACAGTTTCAATTTGAAGAACCCATAAAGGATACTCCGGGAACCTTTTCTTTTTAGTGTATGTTTTTTAAAAAGGCAGTAAATGAGGCTGATTGAACTGTTTTGGTGCCAGACAAGGCTCAACTGATAGCCATGTGTAGCAGTGGTAAGGATTCACTCCATGGTGCTGAAAAGAAAGCTCTGCTGTTGGGACAGCTTTATGTAGGCCCTAACAGTTTGTGAGCACCGTTATAGTGCAATTAATGTATTGTATAGTGTTGTGTAGTGGCTTTTCTAGCATGAATAAAAAAATTAAAAAGTATGTTTGCCCCACCAAGATAGATCCAGATTACCAAGATATAGCCCATGCAAACGGTTCTGGCTGTTTCTCTGCCTGTCCCGATCCTTTCTCTCCCTCGCTTGCTCTTTCTCTTTGCTATAAAAACGCTAGCATGTGTTTGGTATTCGGTCTGTTGCGTGTAGAATAGCTCAGCCTACTGATTGATAGCCCTTACTATAGTGTAGAACTTGCCCGAGACATTACAAGCCAAGAAATGATGAAATACAGCATTGCGATAGCCTATAGCCTACATCTTTTGATTACAGATGCATGGTTCTGACTGTCTGCCTGGTTGCCGACATACCTACCTAAACCTGGCTGTGGCTCTCCCATCTCTTTCAATGCAATTCAATTTAAGGGGGTTTATTGGCATGGGAAACATATGTTTATTGGCTTGTTTATTGTTTACTCCATGTGTAACTCTGTGTTGTTGTCTGTGTCACACTGCTTTGCTTTATCTTGGCCAGGTCGCAGTTGCAAATGACAACTGATTAAATAAAGGTAAAATATATTTTTTTTTACATTGCCAAGCAAGTGAAGTAGATAATAAACAAAGGTGAAACAAACAACAAAAATGTACAGTAAACATTACACTCACATAAGTTCCAAAATAATAAAGACATTTCATGTGTCATATTATGTCTATATACAGTGTTATAACGATGTGCAAATGGTTAAAGTACGAAAGGGAAAATAAATAAACATAAATATGGGTTGTATTTTGTTTGTGCTTTTTTTGTGGCTACAGGTCACAAATATTGCTGCTGTGATGGCACACTGTGGTATTTCACTCAGTAGATATGGGAGTTTATCAAAATGGTTTTTTTGTGGATCTGTGTAATCTGAGGAAAATATGTACCTCTAATATGGTCATACATTTGGCAGGAGGTTAGGAAGTGCAGCTCAATTTCCACCTCTTTTTGTGTGCAGTGTGCACATAGACTGTCTTCTCCTGAGAGCCAGGTGTGCCTACGTCGGCCTTTCTCAATAGCAAGGCAATGCTGAGTCTGTACATAGTCAAAGCTTTCCTTACGTTTAGGTCAGTCACAATACCTGCCACTGTGTACTCTTTGTTTAAGGCCAAATAGCATTATAGTTTGCTCTGTTTTTTGTTAATTCTTTCTAAAGTGTCAAGTAATTATCTATTTGTTTTCTCATGATTTGGTTGGGTCTAATTGTTATTTCTCTCCCTCGCTAACTCGCTCTTTCTTTGCTGTGAAAGATGCGAGAGTTTGTGTTCTCGAACTGAATAGACGACGGAAGTTGCAAAAATACAGAATGAGTCGAGGAGTCGATTCCTAGCGGAAATGGGTATCGACACCGGGAGTTGACATTATGGAGTCGACTCCTCACCACTACTAAAATTGGCTGGCTAACTAACACACAGTGCAGATAAATTATTCGAATTCATTGTTTTACACAATATATTTTCACAGTACTGGCAAACCATGTTTGACTAACTTCCTCACCAACATTAAGGACTTTTTATACCATCAGGTTCATGTCTACTCAAACGGTTTTATATTAGCTTCACTATACAGAGCAGGGATTGGCTACTTTCATGGTTTCCCCTCACTGGGCGGGACTACACTACTTAAACAGCTTGGTCACAGGATGTGGATCGTAACGCGTGGGTTAGTTTTTGGTTTGCTGGGCAGCAGTGGAGTCGGTAGAGCAATGGTAAGCATGTTTTTTGTGCTAAACTTTTATGCTAGGTAGTTATTGGTTTGTGACATTACGTGTAATGAGTGTTTGAGATGTTAACTAAAGGTAGGTCAAATACTGGACTGCTATTTTTACACAATGTCGAGAGGTACAACGGTTAACTCTGTCCGATGTGGAACATTTTCCAGCCAGTTTGGAGAAATTACCTAGCTTGCCCGTCAGCTGCTTGCTAATGGTCACCCAACAAACGACTGCTGTTTGTCTGTTTTCGAGTTAGATTTTTTTTTAAACGTTTTAACAAGTGTCGGTCTAAATGCTGTGGTTTATCTAGTTAAGGTACTGTTGACGAATCAACTACTAGTTGTCTGGCTAGCTAAGCCCAATTTTTATACATTTTTGCAGAATGGCGGTATAATAATCACGAGCCTAAAATGAACGTGCAGACCAAGTAATTAGTAATGAGAAGTCTATGGTTGTATCATGCAAACGTACAACTTTAACATAGGAAGTGACTGCGCGTAATCGCGCCATCGTCAAGTTTGAGTCCAGAAAATAACGAATTCATTGCTATCAGGATTTGAGGATGTGGGGGAGAAGTCTCGCGCTCCCTGAAAGTCATACCAAATCAACGTTGCGGTTATTGGTAGTGTTATTGTAGTTTACTTGTGGTACCTAATCCATGTGACTATTTATCAGCCCACCATTGGAGAAACAATACATTTTTATACCGTGTTCACGTTCTAGTCGAAATACGGACTCCTCCGGCTTACTTACTAGTTATACACGTGCCGTGGTCAACCAGTTAGCAAGTCGGAAATTTTCGGTCTTGTTCCGACTAACATCTGAGTGTAGCATTATGAAGACATGACAGCTAGTCTTGGCAAACTGCTCGATCACGTGAGGCAGCCTTGTCTCATAGACTGACTGTAACATGGTCAATTTAAATGCGTGACACCCCAATTAGTTCGTGGTTAACGTAACCATACCTATTAAGCCCATGTCCATCTATAGATTAAAACTAATAATATTCTGCTTTGTAATTTAAATAAATTCTTGACAGTTTATTCTAAGCCAATCAGATTTAAAGTTATGTCCAATTCCCCACTTAGTGGGAAATTTCAAAGCTGAAAACAGGCAACCTTCAGAAACTAATTTTCCCTAGTTGAGTAACTTCTGGCAAGTTATCATACTTTATCTAAATTTAGAGTAATGTGCTGATATATTTCATAGACATTAATTACTGTCTTGTTTTTTTCATGCTAGTATGAAGTTTTAAAGGAATGTGCAATTGGCATGGACTGCAGGAATGGCCACTAGAGCTGTTGCCAGAGAATTGAATGTTCATTTCTCCACCATATGTCATTTTAGAGAATTTGGCAATGCGTCCAACTGGCCTCACAACCTTAGACCACGTGTATGGTGTTGAGGTGAGTGGTTTGCTGACATCAACTTTGTGAACAGAGTGCCCTGTGGTGCTTAGGCAATGTTATGAACAGGCATAAGCTACAGACAACAAACATGATGACAATTTGATTGCATAGAGATACTGTGACTAGATCCTGAGCCCATTGTCCTGCCACTCCTCTTCCAAACATGCATTATCATGTTTCAGCATGATAATGCACAACCCTTATGTCGGAACCATCTTTACATAAATCCTGGAAGCTGAAAATGTCCCAGTAATTCCATGGTCTGCATTCTCACTAGACATGTTGCCTATTGAGCATGTTTGAGATGGTCTGGTTTGGCATGTACGACAGTGTGTTCCAGTTCCTGGCAATATCCAGGAACTTCGCACAGCCATGAAAGTGGGACAACATTCCACAGGCCACAATCAACAGCCTGATCAACTCGATGCAAAGTAGAGGTGTAGTGCTGCTTTCGGCAATGGCAGTCACACCAAATTCTATGTGGCATTATATGTATCTGTATTTCCAGTCATGTGAAATCCATAGATTTAGGGTCTAATGAATGCATATCAGTTGACTGATTTCCTTATGAACTAACTCGCTTACCTTTTGACTGTTCAGTATACATTTGTGGGCTTAACCTGTCTGGTACAAGTGGGATGCTAGCGTCCCACCTCAACAGCCAGTGAAATTGCAGGGCGCCAAATTCAAAACATAAATCCATAATTAAAATTCCTCAAACATACAAGTATTTCACCATTTCTAAAGAAACTTCTTGTAAATACAGCCACAATGTCTTATTTCAAATGGGTTTTACGGCAAAAGCACAAACGATTGTTAGGTCACCACCTATTCACAGAAAGCCTTACAGCCATTTTCCAGCCAAGGAGAGGGCTCACAAGTCAGAAGTTGCAATTTAAATGAATCACTGACCTTTGCTCTTATCAGATGGCACTCACAGTTACACAATAAATGTTTTGTTCAATAAAGTTAATCTTTGTCCAAAATCTCATTTGAAATTGGTGATGTTCAGAAATGCATGGTCTCAAACAAATATCTGGTGACAGTGCAGAGAGCCACATCAAATAACAGATACTCATCAACAATGATGAAAGATGCAGGTGTTAAACATACGAATACAGAACCTTCTCCTTAATGCAACCGCTGTCAGAGTTCAAAAAGGCTTTATGGCGAAAGCACACTTTGCGATTGTTAGGTCAGTGCCTAGACACAGAAACCCATACAGCCTTGGTCGGAAAATGGATAGTGTTACAAAAGTCAGAAATATAATTACTTACTTTTTGATCTTCATCTGGTGGCACCCACGGGTGTCCATGTTAGACAACAAATGTTTCTGTTTGCTAAAGTTCATCTTTATGTCCAAATACCTCCGTTTTGTTGCGTTTTTGTTCAGAAATCCCAAGGCACAATGCGCACTCAACACTACGACAACGTACAATAAAAGATAGTAGAAACATGTCAAATGTTTAAAATCAATCAGGTTTGTCATAAATAATCGTATTTCAACCGGACAAAAGCTTTGTCAATGGAAAAGGATCGCTCCCGATCATGTGCTTGGTTCACATGATTCCACTGTCCCCTCATTGAAAGCGGTGTATCTCCCTAATTTTTCAGAGTAAAAGCCTGAAACAATGCCTAAAGACTAGTCACATTTTAAGGAATCCATTGAGATTGTGAACTGGGTCTTAAGTCTTTGTATGTTGGATAGGCTTTCAATGGAAAAACTGCCTCAAAATAATACTACTACTTGGTTGGATTGCTCTGGTTTTTGCCTGCCACAAGTTCTGTTATACTCAGACATTATTTGAACAGTTTTGTAAACTTTAGTTTTCTATCCAAACCTACTAATTATATGCATATCCTAGCTTATGGGCCCGAGTAGCAGGCAGTTTAATTCAGAATGCTGCCCCCTACCCTAGTAAAGTTAATAGGTACACTTACCTTTTCACCTAAAGTAACCGGTCTTATGTAGGGTAACGCAAACCTCTAGCAACCCAACGGTTGTGTGGCTGTGATGAGATTCTTACACAGCTTTATTTTAGCTAATCGGCAACTATTTTGCATGTTACCTAACCTTAATGCTTTAACCTGCTTAACTTTAGCCAGCTAGCTAATGTTAGTGTTGGCAAAACAATTTGATTTTGTAACAGTACATTTTTTCCAAATTCAGAAACCAATTGTACAAAATGCAATTCAACAGCACAATTTGTTGGATTTGCAGTCAGAATAATACACTGAGATCAGGTTGCGTGAAGATTGCAGTAGCATGACACGTGCTAGATTAGTGTTTCCAGGGATAGGCATCTCATCAAAGATTGCGCAGAAGTTGCCCTTTCCCTTACTGATCACCTCAACTGACCTTAGATCAGTGTCATTCTTCACACAGGCTATTCTTATAGGCCTAGCTGCCATGTTAAGGTCATGAGGAACCCTGCCCTCTTACTATTTTTTTTATTTTTTCACAATCTGCATATTATCCCTCCTGTGGCTAATGATAGAACAGTGGCGTCTGTTTGCCTCAATAGCTCCGATCTAAGTTAATTTACTAAGGAGTTATTCTGTACTCCACTTCTCAAATACCTTCAGCATAACATCCAGTGTGTGCATGACCATATTACTGTTTTTCATAACTCTATTTAATGTCTTAAATATCTTTCTGAAGCTCTAAGATTTCTCATGAAGGCTGTTGCAGTGACTTATTTGCTTATGACTTAAGGTTCAGCAGTCCAAATGGATTGGGTGGATTTCCAGCCCATTGCAGTCACTCCTGTTTTGTTTCATATTGTACAACAGCTGATGTAGTAGTTTATTTATCAGTGCTATGTCATAATATTTGCTGGTTGACAATCCAGTTTAAACAGGATCTTCTAATCAGCCAGTTGTGTGGGTGGTGTTTTGAAAGTGAGTACGCTTCACGTAGGCCCTTATCAGTATTGAGAAATGATTGAGTCATTGTCAGGGCCATCAGGATTTATGAAGATGGAACAAGTCTGTCACTCCCTGAAGTCATACTAAACGTTGCAGAAGATTTGTTGTTGCGCTTATGGAAGTGTTAGTTTGGCTTACTTGTGGTACCTGATCCTTATGCATACTGATCAGCCCAATCATTAAGGCCACGTGCCTCAATTTCCATTTTATACCACATGGTGACAATTCCAGTCGGTAACTGAGTTAATAGACCAACAGTTCTAAACCTCTTCCAATAATGGCTTGTTTTGCCCTCCCTACTCAGACAGTCCGAGCTTAATACTTGCTTTTTTTAGCAAAATACCATTGACATTGAACTATTGCAGTTAGGTACCTAATCCAGAAATGATTTTATATTGATAGAATGGCTGCTTTGGACTTATTTTTAACTGGTCATTCCATTGTCCTGGTCATGTTCCCTGTGGTTGCACAACATAACCCCTTTGGGTCAGTTGCTGTACTGTAGACTAACATCCATCTTTCTCAGTGTGCGCAAGTGGGTGACTGGAAGACAGCCAAAAATATCTTTGAGTTTGGCGCCAAGGACATAGATGGTGAAGATGTGGCCCTAGAGAAATACAGGTGAGTGAGCAGGCCCAGAAAGGTAGGAACTCACCCCATGTATTGGTATTACCTGTCTAACGTTGCCCCCCCAACGGTGTTCTCTCTCTTCTGCCCAGGGGTTTTGTCTGCGTCATCACCAACGTTGCCTCTAAATGAGGTAAGACCAGGGTAAACTACACTCAGCTAGCGGGAATGCACGCCTCCTATGCTGACAAAGGTTTACGCATCCTGGGCTTCCCCTGCAACCAGTTTGGAGGGCAGGTACGGTGCCGGTTCAAACCACTACTGTAGCATAGCCTTTTCATTCATCCACAGTGGTGTCGTGTCATGGGGGCAGTGTTACAACCAATTTGGCCACCGGACTCTGGCTTTGAATTGGAATTTCTATTCTGCCAGTCCTAATTATATGGTTTGATTGCTTCTCCTTTTCCATTCTCTAGGAGCCAGGTACAGAGGTGGAAATCAAGGAGTTTGTCAAACAATTTGACGTTCAGTTTGACATGTTCAGCAAGATTGATGTGAACGGAGACAGCGCTCACCCTCTCTTTAAGTGGCTGAAGGAACAGCCCAAGGGAAAGGGTACTCTGGGAAAGTGAGTTTTGTCCCCCCTGATGGATTTATGCTCCCTATCCTACCTATTTGGATTTGACCTGTTAGATTATTTTGACTTCAGTTTCCCAGATCATTGTAATGCTTTAACTATATGGTTGTAACAGCAGTTTCTCTCTCTGCAGTAACATCAAATGGAATTTCACGAAGGTGACTTTTTCTCACTGACATGATTAACACAATTGAATTAAGTTTCTTGCTAAACATTTTGCTATGATCTATTGTACTGTATGTCATGCTGTTCATTTCCCCCTCAGTTCCTGATCAACAGAGAAGGGCAGGTGGTGAAGAGATACGGGCCAATGGACGACCCCATTGTAAGTGGCCAGCAGTCGTGCATCAGTCTAATCTCATGTTTGACTATTTGTAGGGAAAGGATTCCCTATTGTGGCCAGTTAGATGGTTTATGAAGCACATTGGGCTACCAAAGTTGTGCCCACTGTCATTAAGGGTAACCAAAGATACACTGCTCAAAAAAAAAGGAAACACTAAAATAACAGCCTAGAGATGTTCTTATTAAATACATTTCTTTACATAGTTGAATGTGCTGACAACAAAATTATCAATGGAAAACAAATGTATCAACCCATGGAGGTCTGGATTTGGCGTCACTCTCAAAATGAAAGTGGAAAACCACTACAGGCTGATCCAACTTTGATGTAATGTCCTTAAAACAAGTAAAAATTGTGCTCAGTAGTGTGTGTGTGTGGCCTCCACGTGCCTGTATGACCTCCCTACAACTCCTGGGCATGCTCCTGATGAGGTGGCAGATGGTCTCCTGAGGGATCTTCTCCCAGACCTGGACTTAAGCATCCGCTAACTCCTGGACAGTCTGTGGTGCAACGTGGTGTTGGTGGATGGAGTGAGACATTATGTCCCAGATGTGCTCAATTGGATTCAGGTCTGGGGAACGGGCGGGCCAGTCCATAGCATCAATGCCTTCCTCTTGCAGGAACTGCTGACACACTCCCGCCACATGAGGTCTAGCATTGTCTTGCATTAGGAGAAACCCAGGGCCAACCGCACCAGCATTCAGTCTTACAAGGGGTCTGAGGATCTCATCTCGGTACCTAATGGCAGTCTGGTGAGCACATGGAGGGCTGTGCGGCCCCCCCCAAAGAAATGCCACACCATGACTGACCCACCGCCAAACCGGTCATGCTGGAGGATGTTGTTGGCAGCAGAACGTTCTCCACAGCGTCTCCAGACTCTGTCACATGTGCTCAGTGTGAACCTGCTTTCATCTGTGAAGAGCACAGGGCGCCAGTGGCGAATTTGCCAGTCTTGGTGTTTGGCAAATGCCAAACGTCCTGCACGGTGTTGGGCTGTAAGCACAACCCTCACCTGTGGATGTCAGGCCCTCATACCACCCTCATGGAGTCTGTTTCTGACCGTTTGAGGAGACACGTGCACATTTGTGGCCTGCTGGAGGTCATTTTGCAGGGCTCTGGCAGTGCTCCTCCTGCTCCTCCTTGCACAAATGCGGAGGTAGCGGTCCTGCTGCTGGGTTGTTGCCCTCCTACGGCCGCCTCCACGTCTCCTGATGTACTGGCCTGTCTCCTGGTAGTGCCTCCATGCGCTGGACACTACGCTGACAGACACAGCAAACCTTCTTGCCACATCTCGCATTGATCTGCCATCCTGGATGAGCTGCACTACCTGAACCACTTGTGTGGGTTGTAGACTCCGTCTCTTGCTACCAGTAGCGTGAAAGCACCGCCAGCATTCAAATGTGACCAAAACATCAGCCAGGAAGCATAGGAACTGAGAAGTGGTCTGTGGTCACCACCTGCAGAACCACTTTATTGGGGGTGTCTTGCTAATTGCCTATAATTTCCACCTGTTGTCTATTCCATTTGCACAACAGCATGTGAAATGTATTGTCAATCAGTGTTGCTTCCTAAGTGGACAGTTTGATTTCACAGAAGTGTGACTTGGAGTTACATTGTGTTTAAGTGTTCCCTTTATTTTTTGAGCAGTGTATTATTGAAAGGCTAAAGGGCTGGCCCTGATTTTGCTAAACCTCTGTATAACGCTGTAATGGGAACCTTGCGCTGACTCATCTCTCACAGGTGATCGAGAAGGACCTTCCTAAATACCTGTGATGTCTCTGATTTCTGAGCCCTTGTCCATCCTGCCGGCTGATCTCTCCTTTGGGATTGTGGGTATAAGTGGCTGTGTCCTGGACCAGTGACGGCCTGTCTGTAAACCCGGCCTGCGGCGAGGACAGGCCTGATGAAACCTAGCGTGCAAAACCCCCAGAAACCACCCACTCATACCCAGTTAGAACACAGGAGAGGACTCGATAGCTACAGCAGTTTGTGTATATTTAAAACGCTGCACTCCCAAGCACAATACCCCCAACAAATTAGACCTATTGCATCCCCATAGTACTGATATGAATGTCCAACTGTCCCTGCTTCCTATAAATTGTGAACTTTGTCTGTACCAGTGTTAGTAAAAAAATATATATATATTTGAAGCTGTTTATGGTGGAATAAACTGGCAAAGCTACTGAAACTGTTTATGGTCTGTAATTTATAAATTACATTGTACAACAAGTTGATGACTTGCATGAAATAGCTATTTTATGACTTTTTACTGGAAGATATTTTACTCTGTAGGTTATATAGCCTCGTCCTTAATTTTGGGATGGAAATTACTTGTGCTGCCAGTCTACCCAACTGGACATCATTTAGTGGGTCAACATGCCCAATGAAATTGATTTGATTTTGCACAGACTGGGTTTTTGTCACTCATTAGCTGAAATAAGTCCCTGAAATGTTCAATACTCGCAAAGCTTATTTAGTCAATTTTGTACACCTCTCTGAGCATTTCTCCTTTGCCAAGATAAGCCATCCACTTGACAGGTGTGGCAAATCAAGAAGCTGATTAAACAGTTTTTGGAATAAATGAACTTAGAAAATAGAAAAAATATCAGTCACCTTTTGCATTCCATAAGAAGATGCAGACACTAGAGGTGCTAAATCAAGTTAACACTCCATCCCCTGCTGACTGAACAATTTTAGATGAGAAATGATCAAAAAAACTGGCAGTGACACTGGCCACTAAAATGTGAAGTTTTGTCACAATGTCATGTTTTGAGAGTAATTGGCTTGCTATCTGCAAGAATGTTCTCCAGAGCTGTTGCTACAGAATCAAATGTTAGTTTCTCTACCAATAGCTGCCTCCAATGTAATTTTAGAGAATTTGTCAGTATGGCCAACAGGCATCACAACCACAGACCATGCGTTACCACGCCAGCCCAGGACCTCCATCAGTCTTCACGTGCTGGATCGTCTGAGACCAGCCACCTGGACATCTGGTGAAATTGTGGGTTTGCACAAATCAATCTCCAGAAACTCAAACTGCCTCAGGGAAGATCGTATGCGTGCTCGTCCTCGGCAGGGGTCTTGACCTGATTGCAGTTCGTAACTGACTTCAGTGGGCAAATGCTCACTTTCACTGGCATGCTGGAGAAGTATGCTCTTCACAGATGAATCCTGGTTTCAGCTGTACTGGGCAGTAGGGTTTTGGAATGGGCAGGCATAAGCAACAAACACAATTGCATTTATGGAAATTTGAATGCATAGAGACAGGTGATGAGATCCTGAGGCCTAATGTTGCATTCATTTTCTGCCATCACCTCATGTTTCAGCATGATCATGCACAGCCCCATGTCCACAGGATCTGTACACAATTCCTGGAAGCTGAAAAGATCCCAGTTCTTCCATGGCCTGCATACTCACCTGACATGTCACCCATTGAGCATGTTCAAGATGCTCTGGATCGGTGTATGACAGTGTTCCAGTTCCCGCTAATATACCAACTTCACACAGCCATGAAAGATTGGGACAACATTCCACAGGCCACAACAGCCTGATCAAATCAAAGTTGAATTGTCATGTGTGCCCAATACAACAGGCCTTACAGTGAAATGCTTACTTAAAGGCTCTAACCAACAGTGCAAAAAATGTTTTAGGTGAACAATAGGTAAGTAAAGAGATAAAAACAACAGTAAAAAGACTGAAAAATAACAGGCACTGGTTAGTCTGGCTGGTTGAGGTAGAATGTATAGTTCAAGTGACTATTCATATGATAAACAGAGTAGGGGGCACACAATGTAAATAGTCCAGGTAGCCATTTGATTATCTGTTCAGGAGTAAAAACTGTTGAGAAGCCTTTTTGTCCTAGACTTTGCACTCTGATACTGCTTGGCATGCGGTAGTAGAGAGAGCAGTCTATGGCTGGGGTCTTTGACAATTTTTAGAGCCTTCCTCTGACACCGCCTGGTGAAGAGGTCCTGGATGGCAGGCAGTTTAGCCCCAGTGATGTACTGGGGCTGTGCTCTATGTGAAGGTGATGTTGCGCTGCAGGAGGCATATGGTCATACCAGATACTGACTGGTTTTCTCATCCATGTCCCTACCTCTTTAGGGTACAGGATCGGTGACCAACACATTCATATCTGTATTCCCAGTCATGTGATATTTATAGATCAGAGCCTGCATGTTGCGTTTATTGCTCAGTGTGTATGAGCATGTCAACCGCAAGAGGATGCTCCGATGACATGTATGATAGACCATCTTCCTTGAATGAACCAGACACAGCTGTGAGAATGCAACCGAGTGGGTTTATAATGCTCGAGAGGAACAGTATGATACAGCCACAGCTGCGTATTATGCGACAAGACATCCCCCGTGGTGTGTGCATCATGCTCGTACAATTGCCACGATGAAGATACGACTAGTGTTGAAAAGGCGATGAGGCCAACTATGTAGCCTATTCAACGTGATGTCAGAGTCCTATACATTCGGCATTCGCCATAGCGTCAACGAAGGGCAAATAACGCGCCGTTTATCTGGGAATTGTAAATGGATGAGATTGCGACATCGGGGGAGGCCGGGGGAAGCATGCCCACGTCTGGGGCGGAGAGATCGGACCAGATAGATACGGTCGGATTCTTGCTCAAGCTTTCTTCTGCAGACATGGGTTCGTATGCCTGTGTGGTAATTATGAGACGAATTGACTCACAACATTTGCATTATTTAGAGCTCGTTCAGATGAGCTCAAGCGTCAGTAGAGCGCTGGCACTGTTCGATGGTGCGTAAAAGCGTTCATGCGGGTTTTGGTCCAGCTGTCAAATATGGTTTGTCTCAGTAGCCTAAATGATCTGTCAGTTTCCACACCTGATAAATGATTAACATTAATAGGCCTATAGCTAACCAAGATAGTCACTCTGCTATTTAAGACTAGGACAAGACGCCAGCCACCACCACAATTCTAAGAAATTAATGCAGACATTGAGCATGCAGAACAGAAGCTGATCTACCTCAAAATGTTCAGAATGTACAGGTTGTTAGGCAATGTCCAGGGCCTGACTATGTGTAACTGGTCTGAAAACACTCCTGCCTAGTTCAGGTCAGGACCCTCTACAGACTAGTCTGTCTTGGCAGTCTGTGGCATCAGATCATGGTCAATTCATAGTCTATCAGCAGGAAACAGAATCAGTCCTACAACCTTAGTGTGTGTGAAAGTCAATCCTCTATCTATACAATTCTTTGACCATCTTCAATGCTTATTTATAGATCAAACTAGGCCTATGTCTTTGTCACATAAAAGTATAACAGTGTAAAATACAAAACATAAGGAAGCAGAGAGAAACCTGGAGGTGAATTATTAATGAACAGTAATGTCCAGAGCCTCTCTGCCTCTGCTTTATCTGAGCATCACCAAATGACCAGGTGAGCTGGCTCTCACCTGGGGGCAGAGTATATACTGTAGGCAACAGCACAATACTTTACCCTATTATAATATTCCTGGGTAGCCCTGAATATTGGAAGAGCACCTTATACCAGATATGTATGTAAGCGGAAGCACAATTGCAATGGAAGAACAGAAAATTGGGTAGTTGAATTCTAGTCTATTAAGGGATAATATCTATTACATCAATCTCAGAACCCAGAACCAAATCTCTCACATGCGCAGGCCAGCTACTCGATTTGGTGTCTGTAACGAGAGACCATTTCATATATGTATATATAACAGCAGTGTAATGTAACCAATCTTTATTTAAAGATGATGAGTCAGAGAGGAACTGGATGCAGTATGTGTGTATTAGACGTCATGTTAACTGAACCATCAAGCTGTACTCCATCTTCTGTGCTTCCTCTCATTAAAGCCGTACAAGCAGTGTTAAACACACACACGCACACACACACACACAGACACACACAGACACACACAGAAGTACAGTGTACAAAAGTGTACAAAACATTACTAACACTTGCTCTTTCCATGACATGGTAGACTGTCCAGGTGAAAGCCATGATCACTTATTGATGTCACTTGTTAAATCCACTTCAATCATCAGAGGAGGATGAAGGGGAGGAGACAGGCTCCAGTGCTTGAATACATTAACAATGAAAAGTTGAATGCCATGGCAGATTCCATATTGCACATGGAGTAAATGGACATTTAATGGTCGACAGCAGTATTTGTATTCATAGTTCACACATACAGGTAACTGCCAAAATAAAGGAAACACCAACATAAAGTGTCTTAATAGAGCGTTGGGCCACCATGAACAAGAACAGCTTCAATGCACCGTGGCATAGATTCTACAAGTGTCTGTAACTCTACTGGAGGGATGCGACACCATTCTCCCATGATAAATTCCTTAGTTTGGTGTTTTGTTGATGGTGGTGGAAAAACCTGTCTCAGGTGCCGCTCCAGAATCTCCCATAAGTGTTCAGTTGGGTTGAGATCTGATGACTGAGACGGCCACGACATATGGCTTACATTGTTTTCATGCTCATCAAACCGTTCAGTGACCACCCATGCCCTGTGAATGGGGGCATTGTCATCCTATGGAGGCATAGACATGGGAACCAAAATAATGGCCTGCCCAGCATTTTTATACATGACCCTAAGCATGATGGGATGGTAATTGCTTAATTAACTACTTTCAATATACTTTCAACTCAAGTGTTTCCAATATTTTGGCAGTTACCTCTACTCTTGACATTGCAGTCAATTCACCATTGCATTTTCACAGTTTTCCATCTGTAGAGAAGCAGCATTTCCCCCACACACACACAAAGAAACAGCCCTGGTAATCAGTTTACTGTCACGCTGGTATAAGGGATTGGGAGACAGGCACAGGAATGCGTAACATGGTATAAGGGATCGGGAGACAGGCACAGGAATGCGTAACAGGGGTTTTTAATTTACCCAAACTACAGCGTGCCGTGTAAAGGCACGGGACGAAGACCAAACAAACACTATTACAAAACACAGTGTTGACACCCAAACAAAGGAGCGAGGAGTAACTCGAATAAATAACACAATCGCACAATCATTATCACACGGGATGAGACCCGTAATCGTCTGCACAATATACGTGGCATGAAAGCCAAAACAACATAGCACAGGTACTTTCACGAACCAACGGACATTGTAACAATAATCGACAGGACAATGGTAAACCAAGTACACAATTACTAATCACTGGGAATTGTTTTATTTATTTGTTATCTTTAACTAGGCAAGTCAGTTAAGAACAATTTCTTATTTTCAATGACAGCCTAGGAACAGTGGGTTAACTGCCTTGTTCAGGGGCAGAACAATAGATGTTTATCTTGCCAGCTCAGTGATTCAATCTTGCAACCTTTCGGTCACTGGTCCAACGCTCTAACCACTAGGCTACCTGTCACCCCCTGGAATAACAGCCAGGTGTGTGTAATGAAAGTTCCGGAATTGTGCCGTGACATTTACCAGCAGCACTTAGACTAGTGACAGTGCTAGAGACTGGCATCTGGTCCACTCCGCATCCAGCAGACCTTTAGCCACTCTCTCTTTTTACTCCCTCACTCTCTCTCTCCTCTCTTTCCCCCCTCTCTCTCCTCTTTCCCCTCTCACTTTCTCTCATATATTCTTTACACTCTCTCTCCTATCTTTCCCCCCTCTCTCTCTCCTCTTTTCCCCTCTCTCACTTTCTCTCATAAATTCTTTACACTCTCTTCTCATCTCTTTCTCTCTTCCCTTTTCTCTTCTCTTTTCTCCATTCTCTATTAACCCTAAAGAGTGGATTGGATTATAAAACATCATGTATGATTATTACATAAGACAAGAGCAGGACAGACACACAGTAACAGTGACCACTGAGCCATGGGGACTGAGATGATACGATACGATACATTGATATGTCTGTTCATGTGAATATAACCCCATAGTTACTCACTCAGGGCTTATTTGTGAGGCACTATGTTTCAGAATGCAGATCCATTGTGAGGCTATTTGAAATAGCGCATTATACCTTTTATACATACTGTAGTTGAGCATTCTGACTTCCACCAGCACAAAACTACTCAAGGCTGAAGGTGTCTGATTTAGACTTGAATGAGCTTGAACGGTGGAGAATGTGGATGTGTTCAGTGTGTGTGTTTACATGCTTGTGTGGGGGTGTGTGTATAACTGCTCTATCCCCTAGACGGCAGTGTTGTGCTATTAGACAATCTTACACAACTCTTGTTTATGTCTCAATAACACTCGGCATCAGGCGGCCATATTGTGAGCCGGCCAGTGAGAGGCTTAATCCTCTTTATACCATCTCTCGCACGCACACACACACACACACACACACACACACACACACACACACACACACACACACACACACACACACACACACACACACACACACACACACACACACACATACACTCACTCCTAACAGTCTAATTTAATACATTCCAATACAATCTCTGAAAATTATGCCGCCTCTGGAAACTTAATCAGTCATTTTATGATCTGAAACATTCTGCTTTTTCAAACTATATTACAAAAATAACCTTTGAGCATAAAAGGATGCCAGTGTCTAAGGCATTGATCCAAATCTCGATTTACAACTTTCTCATGTCGCTTCTGAATAACCGAGTGATGAACGAGACTTGGAAGTCTGGTACCGCGAGACTACGTTGACCCTGAAACAGTAGTATTGTATACTGTAGTATGGTGATAGGTTGCCTTTGAGTATAGCTCCTCAGCAAATTATGTCCTGACCTTAATCCTACAGCACAGAGGTACTATCTGGGTACGGGCTACCTGAGGGTTCTGTCTGGTTTTGTTTGGGTGTTCCATTCTGTTTCTGTTCCACCATCTACTTGAGTGTTCTGTCTTTCTGAATGTTCTGTATGTCTGAATGTTCTGTCTGTTGAATGTTCTGTCTTTCTGAATGTTCTGTCTGTTGAATGTTCTGTCTGTTGAATGTTCTGTCTGTTGAATGTTCTGTCTGTCTGAATGTTCTGTCTGTTGAGTGTTCTGTCTGTCTGAATGTTCTGTCTGTTGAGTTCTGTCTGTTGAGTGTTCGGTCTGTTGAGTTCTGTCTGTTGAGTGTTCGGTCTTTCTGAATGTTCTGTCTGTTGAATGTTCTGTCTGTTGAATGTTCTGTCTGTTGAATGTTGTGTCTGTTGAATGTTGTGTCTGTTGAATGTTCTGTCTGTTGAATGTTCTGTCTGTTGAATGTTGTGTCTGTTGAATGTTGTGTCTGTTGAATGTTGTGTCTGTTGAATGTTGTGTCTGTTGAATGTTCTGTCTGTTGAGTGTTCTGTCTGTCTGAATGTTCTGTTTGAATCATCTGCCTTTCTGAGTGTTCTGCACATATGCAGTAATTAGGAATTAGAACTCTGCATGACTGGCAAAGTCCTACAAAAGACCCTGCTAGGAAGACAACATTCCAGAAACTAATCTGTAGTCTGAAGGCCGTTAGCCCAGTGTCATTGCTAGACCTTAAGATCAATAACTTAAAAGATTGGGTCGGTCTGTTGTGTGTCTCATTGTTTTGGCCCTGGTGTGTCTATCTGTCCTCTCTCTCTCTCTCTCTCTCTCTCTCTCTCTCTCTCTCTCTCTCTCTCGTTTTCTATCTTTCGTTGTTTCTTTCTTTCTTTCTTTCTCTCTCTTGCTAACCTCCTTCACGGGCCATCTTCCTGCAGCTTGTTGTTCCAGTAGCTGGCACCTCTCTTAATCCTGCACTCTGATTGGATGCTCACTGCTCAGGGCATCCAGTCTACTGGGAGATGGTGGTGGTGTCAACCAATGACAGGGAGTTCAGATTAAAGAGTCAGGACTGATCTACTCTAGAAATAGATTTTATCTACGTCAGCTGCAGACAACAACTAGCGACAGGTCTGAATTTTGGGGAATCTTTGAATGTGTTTTTGGTAGCAGCAACTGCAGTGCCATTTTACCTTCAGACTTGAGTGACAGAGAGGTGAGTGAGACATTCAAAACTCTTAAAGGGTAGATGTGTTTACGCAAACTCAAGGTTTGCACTCTGATAAGTGTTAAAGGTATTACTGTAAGTACAACCAGAAGTGTTTCTTGGGTTGAGTCTGGCTGTGCTTGTACATATCCAGGAAGATTAGCCCTGATGGTACTACCAGTGGGTATTCTGATTTCATTTGTGGATTTGTTATTTGAATTCTGGGCATCAGCATTAGTCAACTACCCTGTTCTAGCTTAGAAACAGTAATGGCGCCGGAGAGGATGGCTGCCGTTTTATTGGCTTTTATCCAACCGTGCTATTTGTTTGTTTTTTCGCATTGTTTGTAACTTATTTTGTACATAATTTTGCTGCTACCGTCTCTTATGACTGAAAAGAGCTTCTGGACATCAGAACATCAATTACTCACATTTGGACTAATAATTTTTCTTTAAGAGTTGGATGGGAGGGATTTACTCAGACACCCGAACAGGCCCTCATCCCCGTCTTTCGCAGGAGAAAGAGACGATTTCAGTCGACGAGTGGCAAATCTACCGCTGCCATCCGTACTGTTAGCCAACGTAAAATCGCTGGATAAATGGGACGAACTCAAAGCAGACATATCCTACCAATGGGACATTCAAAACTGTAATATCTTATGTTTCACCAAGTTGTATCTGAACGACGACCTTAATATAACATACAGCGGGTGGGTTATACACTGTATCGGCAGGATAGAACAGCAGACTCCGGTAAGACAAGGGGTGGCAGTCTATGTATGTTTGTAAACAACTCCTGGTGCACGATATCTAAGGAAGTTTTGAGGTTTTGCTAGCCTGAGGTAGAGTGTCTCATGATAAGCTATCTACCTAGAGAGTTTTCATCTGTATTTTATGTAGCTGTCTACCTAGCACCACAGACCGATGCTGGCACTAAGACCACACTCAATGAGCTGTATACCGCCATAAGCAAACAGGAAAACACTCATCCAGAGGCAGCGCTCCTAGTGGCCGGGGACTTTAATGCAGGGAAACTTAAATCAGTTTTCCCTCATTTCTATCACCATGATAAATGTGCAACCAGAAGGGAAAAACTTCTAGACCACCTTTACTCCACACACAGAGACATGCACAAAGCTCTAACTCGCCCTCCATTTGGAAAATCTGACCAGATTCTATCCTCCTGATTCCTGCTTACAAGCAAATATTCAAGCAGGAAGCACCAGTGACTCGGTCAATAAAAAAAGTGGTCAGATGAAGCAGATGCTAAACTGCAGGACTGTTTTGATGTCACAGACTGAATATGTTCCGGGATTCTTCTGATGACATTGAGTAGTACACCACATCAGTCACTGGCTTCATCAATATGTGCATCGATGACTTTGTCCCCACATTGACGGTACGTACATACCCCAACCAGAAGCCATGGATTACAGGCAACATCCGCACTGAGCTAAAGGGTAGAGCTGCCGCTTTCATGGAACTGGACTCTAACCCGGAAGCTTATAAGAAATCCCGCTATGCCCTCCGACGAACCATCAGACAGGCAAAGCGTTAATACAGGACTAAGATCGAATCGTACTACACTGGCTCTGGTGTTCCTTGGAAGTGGCAGGGCTTGCAAACTATTACAGACTACAAAGGAAAGCACAACCAAGAGATACCCAGTGACACAAGCCTACCAGACAAGCTAAATAACTTGTGTGCTCGCTTCGAGGCAAGTAACATTGAAACATGCATGAGAGCATCAGCTGTTCCGGACGACTGTGTGATCACGCTCTCCACAGCCGATGTAAGATGTAAGACCTTTAAACAGGTCAACATTCACAAGGCTGCAGGGACCGTAGACCTGACGTCTGTAGCCATGAAGTGCTTTGGAAGGCTGATCATGGCTCACATCAACACCATAATCCCAGAAACCCTAGACCCACTTCAATTTGCGTACTGACCCAACAGATCCACAGATGATGCAACCTCTATTGTACTCCACACTGCCCTTTCACACCTGGACAAAAGGAACACCTATGTGAGAATGCTATTCATTGACTACAGCTCAGCGTTCAACAGCATGGTGCCCTCAAAGCTCATCACTAAGCTAAGGACTCTGGGACTAAAAACCTCCCTCTGCAACTGGATCCTGGACTTCCTAACGGGCCATCCCCAGGTGGTAAGGGTAGGTAACAACACATTCGCCACACTGATCCTCAACATGGGGGCCCCTCAGGGGTGCGTGCTCATTCCCCTCCTGTGCTCCCTGTCACTCATGACTGCACGGTCAGGCACGATTCCAACACCATCAATAAGTTTGCCGATGATACAATGGTGGTAGGTCTGATCACCGACAACGACGAGACAGCCTATAGGGAGGAGGTCAGAGACCTGACAGTGTGGTACAATGACAACAACCTCTCCCTCAACGTGATCAAGACAAAGGAGATTATTCTGGACTACAGGAAAAGAAGGATCGAGCACGCCCCCATTCTCACCGATGAGGCTGTATTGGAGCAGGTTGAGGGCTTCAAATTTCTTGGCGTCCACTTCACCAACAAACCAACATGGTCCAAGAACACCAAGACAGTCGTGAAGAGGGCATGACAAAACCTATTCCCCCTCAGGAGACTGAAAAGATTTGGCATGGGTCCTCAGATCCTCAAAAGGTTCTACAGCTGCACCATCGAGAGTATCCTGTCAGATTGCATCACTGCCTGGTATGGCAACTGCTCGGCCTTTGACCACAAAGCACTACAGAGGGTAGTGCGTACGGCGCAGTACATCCCCCAGGCCAAACTTCCTGCCATCCAGGATCTCTATACCAGGCGGTGTAAGAGGAAGGCCCTAAAAATTGGCAAAGACTCCAGCCACCCTATTCACAGACTGTTCTCTCTGCTACCGTATGGCAAGCGGTACCGGAATGCCAAGTCTAGGTCCAATAGGCTTCTAAACCGCTTCTACCCCCAAGCCAAAGGACTCCTGAACATCTAATCAAATGGCTATGCAGACCATTTGCCTTGCCCCCCCCCTCTTCTACGCTGCTGCTACTCTCTGTTATTATCTAGTCACGTTCATAGTCACTCATATCAAGTTCATATCAAGTTCATATCAAGTTCATAGTCACTTTAATACCTCTACCTCGACTAAACGGTGCACATTTTCTCTGTACCGGTACACCCTGTATATAGCCTCACTATTGTTATTTTACTGCTGCTCTTTATTCGTTACTTTAATGTCTTACTTATTTTTAGGTATTTTCTTCAAACTGCATTGTTGGTTAAGGACTTATAAGTAAGCATTTCAATGTAAGGTGTACTACACCTGTTGTATTCGGTGTGACAAATAAAATTTGATTTGATCTGAAACAGGTGTGAAAAATACAAGCGTAATATAATGCATTTGATGGATGGTCCGCGTGTGTGTGTGTGACACCTTGTTGGGTTGGTAAGTGATGACCACCTGCACTTGACTGCCAACGAGGGCAAGAGTCCAGAATTGTATGGTTAGGGCAGCATGGGTCAAGTCTCAGGTTGATGTGTGTGTGTGAGTGTGTGTCGGTAATGTCAGTGTGTGTTGGGTATGGTGTCCAACACTGGTGATAGTAAACTTGGGTTGGCCCATTATTATTCTTCACTACACCCCTCTAGCTGATGTTTCCCAGAGGAAATACACCTTTAATAGTAGTAGAGATATAGTATAGAAACATAGATGTACGTAGCTTGATTTTGGTGTTTTATACCTTCCTGGCCATAACAGGTGCATACTGGGGCCTTTTATCCTGGTTCATGTATGTATCTCACAATTAGGCCCAAATTATGCATTGATGTTCTCTTTTTCTCTCTTCTCTGTTTATCAACAAAAGACACTGGTCATAGGGAGTCTACAATAACTAGTGAGGTGAGGGCTAGTTACACACACACACACACACACACACCTAAAATTACATATGTTTTTATGCAGTGCAGCATGCTATGTAAGTAACCCACAAGTAAAGCCAGTCTCCCCTCTTCTCTGTCAGATGCCGTCCCCCACAGCTCAGGGTCTAGGCCCAGGTCAGGAGAAGAAGATCGGCCACAGGAGAGTAGATGCCTCTGGAGAGACCACCTATAAGAAGGTACACTACTCCTTTCCTCTCCTGCATCCCTCTCTCACCTTTCCTCTCCTGAATCCCTCTCTCTCCTTCCCCTCTTATCTTCATGTTCTTCTATTCTCTCTCCACTATCTCTCCTCCCTCCATCCCATACCTTACTTGTCTCTCCTTCTTCCCTCTCTTCCATGTCCATGTCTTCCATGTCCTCTCCTACCTCTCTGTTTTCTTCCTTCTTCTCTCCCCAGACCTTTCTGTACTTCTTTGACTTCTCCTATCTCACTGTCCTCCTCTCATCCTTTTCCTCCCTCATTTTAATTTTCATGGATCTATTTTGGTGACTTGGGGTTTGTAACCTGCCTGCCTGTGCCCTCCAGACCACGTCCTCTGCCCTGAAAGGTGCCATCCAGCTGGGCATCGGCTACACGGTGGGCAACCTGAGCTCCAAGCCAGAGAGAGATGTCCTCATGCAGGACTTCTACGTGGTGGAGAGCATCTTCTTCCCCAGGTGTGTGTCTGACTTTGTGTGTGTGTGTGTGTGTGAATGGCAGATGTGTGTCTGACTTTGTGTGTGTGTGTGTGGATGGCAGATGTGTGTGTTTACAAATGGAGAGGGGTGTTTTTTTGTATTTGGTGTGTGGATAAAACCACCTACAAAGTGAAATGCTCTCTAGTACAATAACTCATTCTATCCCTTCCTCTCTCCTGTCTTTCTCTCTTTCTGCCTCTCATCCCCACTCCCATCTTCTCTCCAGTGAGGGCAGTAACCTGACTCCTGCCCATCACTACCCAGACTTCAGGTTTAAGACCTATGCCCCCGTGGCCTTCCGCTACTTCCGAGAACTGTTTGGGATCCGGCCAGATGACTACCTGGTGAGAGACAGTAACCATAGTAACCTCAATAAATATAGCACTACAGATAGTCTTGTTAATACCTAGGTTAAAGCTGCAATATGTAACTTTCTGGGCGACCTGACCAAATTCACATAGAAATGTGAGTTATAGCTCTGCCATTCTCATTGAAAGCAAGTCTAAGAAGCTATTTCTATGCATACCAGCTTCAAACAGCTGAAAATACTTTGGGTTATGGAAAATATATTTCACAGCGGTTTAGATGGTACAATGATTCTCTACACAATGACAACTTGTTTGGTCACAAACTGAAATTAGGCAAACTATTTGAATTTTTGCAACCAGGAAATGGCGGAGCGATTTCTGCGTATTGCACTTTTAAATAAAGTGTCCTACATCAGGTGATTAAATGCGTAACTAACATGACATCCTGAGGATTTATCAAGGAAACATAACCCCCGGTTACATCCAGTCTGACTTCCCCGTCCTCTGGCCACAAACACACACACACACACACACACACACACACACACACACACACACACACACACACACACACACACACACACACACACACACACACACACACACACACACACACACACACACACACACACACACACACACACACACACACGCAGAAATGCACAGAAATACATTAGGAACACCTAATGTATTAGGAACACCTGCTCTTTCCATGACAGACTATCCAGGTGAAAGCTATGATTTCTTATTGATGTCATTTGTTAAATCAACTTCAATCAGTGTAGATGAAAGGGAAGAGACAGGTTAAATAAGGATTTTCTAAGCCTTGAGACAATTGAGACATACAAGATTCTGTATGTGTGCCATTCAGAGGGTGAATGGGCAAGACAAAATATTTAAGTGCCTTTGAACAGGGTATGGTAGAAGATGCTAGGCGCACCGGATTGAGTGAACAACTGCAAGTCTGCTGAGTTTTTCACAAGCAACAGCCAATTTGACACTACTGTGGGAAGAATTGGAGTCAACATGGGCCAGCATCCGTGTGGAACGCTTTCAACACCATGTAAAGTCCATGCCCTGACAAATTCAGGCTGTTCTGAGGGCAAAAGGGGTGCAACTTAATATTAGGAAGGCGTTAGGAATGTGCTGGATTAATGCAGCAATCTATGCATATGTACATGTATGCATAGCTTGACTCACACACACCACACTTACACTCTTACACACATACTGTAAATGTGTGCACATACACACGTGCACACACAGTCACTCCTATAAAATCACACTCTACCTGCACCAGATGGAGATTAGCAGATTAAGACTTTATTTTTAAAGCTCCAAGCTGATAACAGTAGACAGTCAGGTACAGTATAGGCCTAATCAGAAACAACCTTTTTGTGTATCTGTTTCTATTTGTATCTATGGGTTTTCTATGCATGGTTTTACACTGCCAGGAAATAGTAATGTTTTAGTCTCATTGCATTAATCCAGCATGAGGAATACATAGTGCAACATTCTCTGTTTTTCTGAATACGGGGTATCATATACTTGTGTAGAGACTGACAGGATCTTCACACTCTCCCCTTAAGCTTGTTAAGCCCCTGTGTTTATCTGGCCTTCTAGACTCCACTTCAGGTGTCTGTAGAAAGTAGAAACCCTGCAAAGTGCCTAGTGAAGGTCTGAAGCACCATGTAAAGTGCCCTATTTGAACCACTCCAGTGTTGGTGCCATTTTCTATGCTATCTCTATGACCCACTGACCTAACCTGTGTGTATATCTATGCTCTCTCTATGACCCACTGACCTAACCTGTGTGTATATCTATGCTCTCTCTATGACCCACTGACCTAACCTGTGTGTATATCTATGCTCTCTCTATGACCCACTGACCTAACCTGTGTGTATATCTATGCTCTTTCTATGACCCACTGACCTAACCTGTGTGTATATCTATGCTCTCTCTGACCCACTGACCTAACCTGTGTGTATATCTATGCTCTCTCTATGACCCACTGACCTAACCTGTGTGTATATCTATGCTCTCTCTATGACCCATTGACCTAACCTGTGTGTATATCTATGCTCTCTCTATGACCCACTGACCTAACCTGTGTGTATATCTATGCTCTCTCTATGACCCACTGACCTAACCTGTGTGTATATCTATGCTCTCTCTATGACCCACTGACCTAACCTGTGTGTATATCTATGCTCTCTCTATGACCCACTGACCTAACCTGTGTGTATATCTATGCTCTCTCTATGACCCACTGACCTAACCTGTGTGTATATCTATGCTCTCTCTCCAGTACTCTCTATGTAACGAGCCCCTGATCGAGCTGTCCAACCCGGGGGCCAGCGGCTCCATATTCTATGTAACCAGGGACGATGAGTTCATCATCAAAACAGTCAATGCCAAGGAGGCGGAGTTTCTGCAGAAACTACTTCCTGGATACTACATGGTTAGTCTGTCACAAGCTCCCCCTTCATTCTAATAAATAAAAAGTGTGTGTGTTTGTGTTGGTCACTTTGACCCTTGGCCCCTGGGGTTAACCTATGGTCAGCTGTGACGCTAATGAGGCTAAGCACACTACTAAGACACACGCCTAAAGCACACACACGACCAGAGACTTTGAGTCCAGCCGACTCACGTCTGTCAAGTGTATGGGCCAGGAGCCAGGGTCGCTCTAGGCAGAATCTGCAGGGGCATTTTCTTGTTAATATTGTTACCATAATAAAGTTTATATAGCGTATAGCAAGCTTATCAATAAAACGACAGTACAGTATTCTTGTTTTTATATCAATTTATGGTTTAATGAACATTCATTTCCCAGACATGTCTTATTTCTAATCATTTTGAAGGGGAAATGTTGGTCCTACTTTATCTGGATAGTCTCAAGTAGATGATCTACAGATGGTCATACTATCAATAAACTACAGTGCCTTCAGAAAGTATTCATACCCCTTGACTTATTCCCACATTTTGTTGTGGCACAGCCTGGATTCAAAAGGAATTCAATGTATTTTGTTTTTCACACATCTACACACAATACCCCATGATGATAAAGTGAAAACATGTTTTTAGGCACCTTTTCAAATATATTGAAAATATCTCATTTACATACAGTGCCATGAAAAAGTATTTGCTCCGTTTCTCTGGTTGACTCAAGCGTTCTAAAAAGCACCTGGATGATCATCAAGACTCTTGGAAGAATGTTCTATGAAAAGATGCGTCAAATGTAGAACTTTTTGGATGAGATGGGTCCCATTATATCTGGCGAAAACCAAACACTGCATTCCACAGTAAGAACCTCATACCAAAGAAAACCAAACACTGCATTCCACAGTAAGAACCTCATACCAAAGAAAACCAAACACTGCATTCCACAGTAAGAACCTCATACCAACGGTCAGCATGGTGGTGGTAGTGTGATGGTTTGGAGATGCTTTACTACCCCAGGACCTGGACCACCTGCTTTAATAGAAGGAACCATGAGTTCTGCTCTGTATCAGAGAATTATATATGAGAATGTCAGGTCATCCATCAGTGAGCTGAAGCTAAAGTGCAGCTGGGTCATGCAGCAAGACAATGATCCGGATTGTACAATATTTTCACATTATTATTAAAAAATTATTCAAGATCTGTCAAGTTGGTTATTGATCATTGCTACACAGACATTTTTCAAGTCTTGCCATAGATTTTCAAGTAGATTTAAGTCAAACTCATCTTGGTAAGTAGCTCTGTAATTGTTTTAAAGTCATCATTGTAGCTGTTTTAAAGTCATCATAGGCCTCATAGTGAAATCCAGAAGCAGTTTCCTTCCTCTCTGGCAACTGAGTTAGGAAGGACGCCTATATCTTTGTAGTGACTGAGTGTATTGATACACCATCCAAAGTGTAAGTAATAACTTCAGCATGCCATCCACATCGACGGGACAGTAGTGGAGAAGGTGGAAAGTACCTCGATGTACACATCACTGACATACTGAAATGGTCCACCCAGACAGACAGCGTGGTGAAGAAGGCGCAACAGCATGGTGAAGAAGGCGCAACAGCGTGGTGAAGAAGGCGCAACAGCCTCAACCTCAGGAGGCTGAATTAATTTGACTAGTCACCTAAAACACTTACAAACTTTTACAGATGCACAATCAAGAGCATCCTGTCGGGCTGTATCACAGCCTGGTACGGCAACTGCACCGCCCTCAACTGCAAGGCTCTCCAGAGGGTAGTGTGGTCTGCACAACACATCACCAGGGGCAAACTACCTGCCCTCCAGGACACCTACAGCAACCGATGTCACAGGAAGGTGCTACTGCACTGCAAGCGGTACCGGAGCGCCAAGTCTAGGACCAAAAGGCTCCTTATCAGCTTCTATCCCCAAGCCATAAGACTGCTGAACAACTAATCAAATGGCCACCCAGACTATTTACATTGTTGTTGTCCCCTTGTTTTTACACTGCTGCTACTCGCTGTTTATTATCTATGCATAATCACTTTACCCCCTGTACAGTATATAGACGCATTATTGTTATGTACATTTATTGTGTTACTTTTTGATTGATTCATTTTTTAAATTTACTTTTGTTTATTTAGTAAATATTTTATTAATTCTATTTCTTGAACTGCATTGTTGGTTAAGGGCTTGTAAAGTAAGCATTTTACGGTAAGGTCTACTACACCTGTTGTATTCGGTGCATGTGACAAATACAATGTGTGGTCTACCACATCGCAGCTGAGCTGTTGTTGCTCCTAGACATTTCCACCTCACAATAACAGCACTCACAGTTGACTGGGGCAGCTCCAGCAGGGCAGAAATTTGACGAACTGACTTATTGGGAAGGTGGCGTCCTATGATTGTGCCACGTTGAAAGTCATTGAGCTCTTCAGTTAGACAATTCTACTGCCAAAGTTTGTCTATGGAGATTGCATGGCTGTGTGCTCAATTTTATAAACCTGTCAGCAATGGGTGTGGCTGAAATAGCTGAAGCCATTCATTTGAAGGGGTGTCCACATACTTCTGTACAGTATATATAGTGTATGTTGTTTAAGTGATATTGCCTGAGAAGCCACTGTTTGGACGATATAATTGGCAAACCATGCCAATATATCCTCCAATCACAGGCTTCGAGGGCATTGTCATTTTTATACAACGGATTACCAACATATTAAAATAATGATTGACATTTTTCCATTAAAAACTTTTTGGGGGATCAATTTATTCATACCATTTCATCCTTCCACAAGATATAGTCCTGACACAAATTTAAGGTATCTACCCAAAACGGCTTGTTGTTCGATCTATCGGTTCGGTTGCCAGAGACGCAACCTAGTTATTTTTGTTCTGTATCTATGGATGCCACAGGAGGCTGCTGAGGGGAGAACGGCTCATAATAACGGCTGGAACAGAGCTAATGGAATGGCATCAAACACATGGAAACCATGGAAACCATGTGTTTGAGGTATTTCCTATCATTCCACTAATTCTGCTCCAACCATTACCACAAGCCCTTCCTCCCCAATTAAGGTACCACCAACCTCCTGTGATGGATGTGACCCAGTGGTTCATTCTAAATGTTCTATTGTCGTACTGGCTGGCAACGTTCTTATCCCTTGCTTAGCCAACTACGGCTAATTTACGTTCAGGTCAAACAGTGCAGCCAGAATAACAGCAAAGTTGCTGCATTTGTTTAAGCTGTTTTCTAGTGACATTTATTTGGATACATCCATAACAATGAGCTAAAATGCAAATGTTGGAGAGAGAGACAGCAAGATTTATACAAATCTCTGCTATTGAAAACCAATTGCTACTCTAAAAGAAATGGGAGATAATGTCTACATGCTTTTTATGGTGGAGATGAAGTTTATAAATTGTCTGGCTGGGCTGATGAGACAGTGGATTGCGCAGTCAGATGGAACAGAGTAAATAGGCATTTTAAAGTCATAGATTTAGCCAGTGGTAACTTGTGGAATAGACACCAATCAGCGTCCAGGATTAGACCCCCCTATTGAACATCTACAAACTATCCACAAGCATCTACCTGGGACTATCCAAATAATGTGTTTCTGAAATGTTTAACTGGTTGAACTGACATATCTCTGAAATCCACTGGATTTGTCATGTCCTGCTCAATATGATGGCCAGTAGGATTTCCTGTTGTTGCATGAAAAGAACACTGAAATAGGCACACAATTCTCTTTTTTGCACCCTTTAATTTTCTCTCCCTCCTCCTCTTCTTCTCCCCTCGTCCTCTCCTCCTCTCTCTAGAATCTGAATCAGAACCCGAGGACCCTGCTTCCTAAGTTCTTTGGTCTCTACTGCGTCCAGTGTGGTGGTAAAAACATCCGTATCGTGGTCATGAACAATGTGTTACCGCGCGCCGTACGCATGCACCTCAAGTTTGACCTGAAGGGCTCCACGTATAAACGGCGTGCGTCGAAGAAAGAGAGGGAGAAATCTAATCCCACCTTTAAAGATCTGGACTTTATAGCAGATGTACCGGACGGACTGACACTGGATCAAGATACATATGGTGCTCTGCTTAAGACCCTACAGAGAGATTGTCTGGTGAGAGAGAGGGAGGAGAGGGTGAGGGGAGGGGGGAGGAGAGGGGATGTAGAATGGATGTGGATGGGAGGGGGCATTATGACCTGTGTGTCTGTGCTGTCTGGTAGCTCCTGCTATCATTCATTCTGACCTCCATTCTCTGTATGGGTGGTACCCCAGGTGCTAGAGAGCTTTAAAATCATGGATTACAGTCTGTTGCTGGGGGTCCATAACCTGGGCCAGGCTGGGAGAGAGTCCCAGGGCTCACCAGCAGGGGGCGATGAGAAGAAACCTGTGACCCAGAGAGCCCTCTACTCTACTGCCATGGAGTCTATACAGGGAGGGAAGATGTGTAGAGACACACTAGACCACGATGCTACGTGAGTTATCCAGCTTAACACACAAAGGCACAAGTGTGCAAACACACACACACAATGATTCCATGTGTCTTGAAGTCTTTTCCCCCTACATGAGATTCCCTCTGCCTCTTTCTTTCTTTCTTTCTTTCTTTCTTTCTTTCTTTCTTTCTTTCTTTCTATCTATCTATCTTTCTCTTTCTCTTTCTCTTTCTCTTTCTCTTTCTCTCTCTCTCTCTCTCTCTCTCTCTCTCTGTTTCTCTCCCTCTCTCTCTCTCTGTTTCTCTCTCTCTCTCTCTCTCTCTCTGTTTCTCTCTCTCTCTCTCTCTCTCTCTCTCTCTCTCTCTCTCTCTCTCTCTCTCTCTCCAGAATGGGTGGTATTCCTGCTGTGGATGGTAAAGGAGAACAACTCCTTCTTTTTATTGGAATCATCGACATCCTGCAGTCCTACAGGTTCATTTCACAAAATCAGTCACTGTGCTACTAATGTCCTACTAATCAATAGCACCAGTACTAATATAATGATGTATGAATCACTGAGTTTTTTTTCTCATCCAGTTACCTTTACTGTCCTTTAGGGTCATCAAGAAACTGGAACACTCATGGAAGTCTCTGATTAGTAATGACGGGGTGAGTCCAGTCCGTAAACTGTAACACCTTACCTAGGCTTACACAGGCCCGGTGACTAGCACTTTACCCAGGCTTGCACAGGCCCGGTGACTAGCACTTTACCCAGGCTTGCACAGGCACGGTGACTAGCACTTTACCCAGGCTTGCACAGGCCCTGTGACTAGCACTTTACCTCGGCTTGCACAGGCCCAGTGATTAGCACCTTACCTAGGCTTACACAGGCCCAGTGACTAGCACCTTACCTAGGCTTACACAGGCCTGGTGACTAGCACTTTACCTAGGCTTACACAGGCCCAGTGACTAGCACCTTACCTACGCTCATACAGGCCCAGTGACTAGCACTTTACCTAGGCTTACACAGGCCCAGTGACTAGCACTGTACCTAGGCTCACACAGGCCCAGTGACTAGCACCTTACCTAGGCTTACACAGGCCCAGTGACTAGCACCTTACCTAGGCTTACACAGGCCCAGTGACTAGCACCTTACCTGGGCTCATACAGACCATGTCAATTAGCCTATCAGAAGCTTCTAAAGCCATGACATAATTTTCTGGAATTTTCCAAGCTGTTTAAAGGCACAGTCAACTTAGTGTATGTAAACTTCTGACCCACTGGAATTGTCATACAGTGAATTATAAGTGAAATAATCCGTCTGGAAACAATTGTTGGAAAAATGTAGATGTCCTAACCGACTTGCCAAAACTATAGTTTGTTAACAAGAAATTTGTGGAGTAGTTGAAAAACTAGTTTTAATGACTCCAACCTAAGTGTATGTAAACTTCTGACTTAAACTGTACATACACATACATACCCATATGTATATTTTTATAGATGACTAGCAGTGGGGCAAAAAAGTATTTAGTCAGCCACCAATTGTGCAAGTTCTCCCACTTAAAAAGATGAGAGAGGCCTGTAATTTTCATCATAGGTGCACTACAACTATGACAGACAAAATGAGAAAAAAAATCCAGAAAATCACATTGTAGGATTTTTAATGAATTTATTTGCAAATGATGGTGGAAAATAAGTATTTGGTCAATAACAAAAGTTTATCTCAATACTTTGTTTTATACCCTTTGTTGGCAATGACAGACATCAAACATTTTCTGTAAGTCTTCACAAGGTTTTCACACACTGTTGCTGGTATTTATGCCCATTCCTCCATGCAGATCTCCTCTAGAGCAGTGATGTTTTGGGGCTGTTGCTGGGCAACACAGACTTTCAACTCCCTCCAAAGATTTTCTATGGGGATGAGATCTGGAGACTGGCTAGGCTACTCCAGGACCTTGAAATGCTTCTTACGAAGCCACTCCTTTGTTGCCCGGGCGGTGTGTTTGGGATCATTGTCATGCTGAAAGACCCAGCCACGTTTCATCTTCAATGCCTTTGCTGATGGAAGGAGGTTTTCACTCAAAACCTCACGATTCATGGCCCCATTCATTCTTTCCTTTACACGGATCAGTCGTCCTGGTCCCTTTGCGGAAAAACAGCCCCAAAGCATGATGTTTCCACCCCCATGCTTCACAGTAGGTATGGTGTTCTTTGGATGCAACTCAGCATTCATTGTCCTCCAAACACGACGAGTTGAGTTTTTACCAAAAAGTTCTATTTTGGTTTCATCTGACCATATGACATTCTCCCAATCTCATTCTGAATCATCCAAATGCTTTCTAGCAAACTTCAGACGGGCCTGGACGTGTACTGGCTTAAGCAGGGGGACACGTCTGGCACTGCAGGATTTGAGTCCCTGGCGGCGTAGTGTGTTACTGATGGTAGGCTTTGTTACTTTGGTCCCAGCTCTCTGCAGGTCATTCACTAGGTCCCCCCATGTGGTTCTGGGATTTTTGCTCACCGTTCTTCTGATCATTTTGACCCCACGTGGTGAGATCTTGCGTGGAGCCCCAGATCGAGGGAGATTATCAGTGGTCTTGTATGTCTTCCATTTCCTAATAATTGCTCCCACAGTTGATTTCTTCAAACCAAGCTGCTTACCTATTGCAGATTCAGTCTTCCCAGCCTGGTGCAGGTATACAATTTTGTTTCTGGTGTCCTTTGACAGCTCTTTGGTCTTGGCCATAGTGGAGTTTGGAGTGTGACTGTTTGAGGTTGTGGACAGGTGTCTTTTATACTGATAACAAGTTCAAACAGGTGTCATTAATACAGGTAACAAGTGGAGGACAGAGGAGCCTCTTAAAAAAGAAGTTACAGGTCTGAGAGGGCCAGAAATCTTGCTTGTTTCTAGGTGACCAAATACTTATTTTCCACCATAATTTGCAAATAAATTCATAAAAAATCCTACAATGTGATTTTCAGGATTTTTTTTCTCATTTTGTCTGTCATAGTTGAAGTGTACCTATGATAAAAAATTACAGGCCTCTCTCATCTTTTTAAGTGGGAGAACCTGCACAATTGGTGGCTGACTAAATACTTTTTTTGCCCCACTGTATCTGGGTCACAGGTTTTTCTCATCACCCCCTGTTGGTGAGCCCTGGGACTCTCTCCCAGCCTGGCCCAGGTTATGGACCCCCAGGAATATATATATATATATATATATATATATATATATATATATATATATATATATATATATATATATATATATATATATATATATATATATATATATATATAGACATTCATGCATTTACACGTACACACTTTTTAAAATATATGCCTTTATTATTCCCCGCAAACCCCCCCCAACTGGAGTAAACTAATAAACAATAACACCTCTACCTTCAGTTTATACATGTTATACACATTTTACAGACACAATCTATTTTACAATAGTTATATTTAGTTTGTTTTTAGTTCTTCCTCTATTTCTTATGTCCATCCAGTTTGATTTCTATTTGTAACTGTGATATTTCGCAACATTTCTGAACCTATATACATTTGACAGACCCCGTATGTTTTAGATTTGTCATCTTGTTGTTATTAGTCCCACCCTTCAGCTCCATTCAACCCCTCCCATCTATCTCTTAACACCATCCATTTTGGATTTCTATTTGCCATATATTTTTCAACTGTGCTGTGATGTTTCACAAAAGTACTGAACCTTTCTATTCTCATAGCTTCTACAGATTGTAAATTGAGATGAACATTTTTGCAAAAATAATTATTATATTAGTGATTGGTTGACTATCACTTTTCAAATCACCCAGTATTGCTACAGTGGCTTGCAAAAGTATTCACCACCTTGGAATTCTTCCTATTTTGTTGCCTTGCAACCTGGATTTAAAATGGATTTGTGGGTATTTTGTATCATTTGATTTACACAACATGCTTACCACTTTGAAGATGCTAAATATTTTTTATTGTGAAACGAACAAGAAATAAAACCAAAAAACTGAAAATTTGAGCGTGCATAACTATTCACCACCCCAAAGTCAATACTTTGTAGAGCCGATCCACCTTTTGCAGCAATTACAGCTGCAAGTCTTTTGGGGTATGTCTCTATAAGCTTGGCACATCTAGCGACTGGGATTTTTGCCCATTCTTTAAGGCAAAACTGCTCCAGCTCCTTCAAGTTGGATGGATTCTGCTGGTGTACATCAATCTTTAAGTCATACCACAGATTCTCAATTGGATAGAGGTCTGCGCATTGACTAGGCCTTTCCAAGACATCTAAATCTCTCCCCTTAAACCACTCAAGTGTTGCTTTAGCAGTATGCTTAGGGCCATTGTCCAGCTGGAAGGTGAACCTCCATCCCAGTCTCAAATCTCTGGAAGACTGAAACAGGTTTCCCTCAAGAATATCCCTGTATTTAGCGCCATCCAGCATTCCTTCAATTCTGACCAGTTTCACAGTCCCTGCCAATGAAAAACATTCTCACAGCATGATGCTGCCACCACCATGCTTCACTGTGGGGATGGTGTTCTCAGGGTGAGGGGAGGTGTTGAGTTTGCGCCAGACATAGCATTTTCCTTGATGGCCAAAAAGCTCAATTTTATTATTTGACCAGAGTACCTTCTTTCATATGTTTGGGGAGTCTACCACATGTCTTTTGGCAAACACCAAACGTGTTTGCTTATTTTTTTCTTGAAGCAATGGCTTTTTTCTGGCCACTCTTCCGTAAAGCCAAGCTCTGTGGAGTGTACAGCTTAAAGTGGTCCTATGGACAGATACTCAATCTCCACTGTGGAGCTTTGCAGCTCCTTCAGGGTTATCTTTGGTCTCTTTGTTGCCTCTCTGATTAATGCCCACCTTTGGTGAGCGGCCGTCTCTTGGCAGGCTTGTTGTGGTGCCATATTCTTTCAATTTTTTTTTACAATGGATTTAATTGTGCTCTGTGGGATGTTCAAAGTTTCTGATATTTTTTTATAACTCAACCCTGATCTGTACTTCTCCACAACTTTGTCCCTGACCTGTTTGGAGAGCTCATTGGTCTTTAATATGTAATATTCTAGGCATTTGTATGTAAACTCCAGTCGTACTTTATGAAACACCTTTTCAAAATCAGCTATGAAAACCAGGCCTGGTTTCCGTGATATTTCATAGTATTGTATTGTTGCCAGTACTTATCTTATATTATCTCCAATGTATCATCCATGTAAAAACCTGTTTGATTAGGAATAATAATATCTGACAATACCTTTTTAATTCTATGCACCAAGCATTTAGCTAGAATTTTTGCATTACAACGCTGGAGTGTAAGAGGCCTGCAATTTTTTTAAATGGACTGGATCTTTATATGTACACACCACCTGGATCCTGTTTCAGTAATAATGAATAATCAGACCTTGTTGTGTGTCCAATAATCTACCGTTTATATAGAAGTGGTTAAAAAATGCTAATAATGGTCCTCTGAGTATATCAAAAAAAGTTTGTATAATACCTCCACTGGTCTGCCATCCAGCCCTGGAGTTTTCCCAGCCTTAAAGGCTTTAATTGCCTCAAGCAGTTCCTCCTCTGTAATTTGGCCTTCACATGAGTCTTTCTGTACAGATGTTAATTTTACATTATTATTAGGAAAGAAATCCATACAATTAGCTTCAGTTAGTGGAGATGGAGGAGACTGAAATGAAAACATATTCTTAAAGTACTTTACTTCCTCTTTCAAAATATAATTAATTTGTAACAAGTTTCAATACATTTTTTTGGTAGCATTTCTATGTTGAAGATTGAAAAAGAATTTGGTGCATTTTTCCCCATATTCCATCCAGTTTATTTGTATAATATATTACACTTGAGCTTTCCTGAATAAGTTCCTCCAGTTTTTTTTGTTTTTCCTCTAACTTATTATGTGCCTCTATGGTACAGTTTTTATTGCTACTGTTAGTCCTTCAAGTTCCTTTGTTAATATGGATTCTTTTGATCCAAATTGCTTTTGTTTTATAGATGAGTACTGAATTGCATGGCCTCTAAAGGCACATTTAAAAGTGTCCCATACAATAAGGGGATTTGCTGTACCTGTTATGTCTGAAAAAGTCAGTTATAAATTCTTCTGTCCTACTTATAAACAAGTTATCATCCAGTAGACTTTGATTAAATTTCCAATATCCTCGCCCTTGTGGAAATTCTGTAAGAGTAATATATATGCCAATTATGTGATGATCCGATCACATTCTGTCCCCTACTTTTTAAACGTTTGTGCCAGAGAGAATGGCATAATGTCACGTTCTGAACTTAGTTCCTTTGTTTTGTCTTTGTTTTAGTATGGTCAGGGCGTGAGTTGGGTTAGGCAGTCTATGTTTGTTTTTCTATGTTGTTTTTTGAGTTTGGCCTGGTATGGTTCTCAATCAGAGGCAGGTGTCGTTAGTTGTCTCTGATTGAGAATCATACTTAGGTAGCCTTTTTCCACCTGGGTTTCGTGGGTGTTTATTTTCTGTTTTGTGTTTCATCACTAGACAGGACTGTTTCGTTTGTTCTTCCTTCCTAGTTGTTATTTTGTTTAGTGTTCAGTTTTGATTATATAAAAAGAACATGAAAACTTACCAAGCTGCACCTTGGTCCTCACCTTCTTCCACCGACGACGGCCATTACACATAAGAAAGTAGTCAAGACGACTAGCTTGATTAAGCAGTCGCCATGTATATCTCACTAGGTCAGGGTATTTAAGCCTCCATATATCCACTAATTCCAATATATCCATGACATTCATGATTTCCTTAAGTGCCTGAGGGTGATAGTTTGTAGTGTGATTTCCTTAAGTGCCTGAGGGTGATAGTTTGTAGTGTGATTTCCTTAAGTGCCCGAGGGTGATAGTTTGTAGTGTGATTTCCTTAAGTGCCTGAGGGTGATAGTTTGTAGTGTGATTTCCTTTACGGTCCATAGAATTATTTATAACCATATTAAAATTCCCCACCATAATAATAGAGTCTAGTGTTGCTTGTAGAGTTGATACATTCTTATATATATTTTCAAAGAAGCTTGGATCATCATTATTTGGACCGTATGTGTTAATAAGCCATATGTTTATTGTCCAATAACATATTTAAAATAATCCATCTACCTTGATGATCTGTTTGGACAATTTGCACATTTGGATTAAAATGACAGTTAATTAATATCATCACCCCTTTTGAATTTCTTTGCCCATGGGAGAAATATATTTTGTCCCCCCCAATCCTTTTTCCACAAAACTTCATCTAAAATTGTTGAATGCGTTTCACCGTACCTTCTCCGCTATGCAATCTGGTTTCAGAGCTGGTCATGGGTGCACCTCAGCCACGCTCAAGGTCTTAAACGATATCATAACCGCCATCGATTAGAGACATTACTGTGCAGCCATATTCAATGAACTGGCTAAGGCTTTCGACTCTGTCAATCACAACATACTTACTGGCAGACTCAACAGCCTTGGTTTCTCAAATGATTGCCTCGCCTGGTTCACCAACTACTTCTCTTATAGAGTTCAGTGTGTCAAATCGGAGGGCATGTTGTCCGGACCTCTGGCAGTCTCTATGGGGGTGCCACAGGGTTCAATTCTCGGGCCGACTCTCTTCTCTGTATACATCAATGATGTCGCTCTTCTGCTGGTGATTCTTTGATCCACCTCTACTCAGATGACACAATTCTGTATACTTCTGGCCCTTCTTTGGACACTGTATTAACTAACCTCCAGACGAGCTTCAATGCCATACAACTCTCCTTCCGTGGCCTCCAAACGGCTCTTAAATGCAAGTAAAACTAAATGCATGCTCTTCAACCGATCGCTGCCCGCACCCGCCCACCCGTCCAGCATCACTACTCTGGACGGTTCTGACTTAGAATACGTGGACAACTACAAATACCTAGGTGTCTGGTTAGAATGTAAACTCTCCTTCCAGACTAACATTAAACATCTCCAATCCAAAATAAAATCTAGAATCGGCTTCCTATTTCGCAACAAAGCATCCTTCACTCATGCTGCTAAACATACCCTCGTAAAACTGACCATCCTACCGATCCTCGACTTCGACAATGTAATTTACAAAATAGCCTCCAACACTCTACTCAACAAATTGGATGCAGTCTATCACAGTGCCATCCGTTTTGTCACCAAAGCCCCATATACCACCCACCACTGCGACCAGTACGCTTTCGTTGGCTGGCCCTCACTTCATACGCGTCGCTTAACCCACTGGCTCCAGGTCATCTACAAGTCTCTGCTAGGTAAAGCCCCGCCGTATCTCAGCTCACTGGTCACCATTGCAGCACCCACCTGTAGCACGCGCTCCAGCAGGTATATCTCCCTGGTCACCCCCAAAGCCAATTCTTCCTTTGGCCTCCTCTCCTTCCAGTTCTCTGATGCCAATGACTGGAACGAACTGCAAAAATCATTAAAGCTGGGGACTCTTATCTCCCGCACTAGCTTTAAGCACCAGCTGTCATAGCAGCTCACAGATCACTGCACTTGTACATAGCCATCTGTAATTAGCCCTTCCAACTACCTCTTCCCCATACTGTATTTATTTATTTATCTTGCTCCTTTGCACCCCAGTATCTCTAATTGCACATTCATCTTCTGCACATTCTACCATTCCAGTGTTTAATTGCTATATTGTAATTACTTTGCCACCATGGCCTATTTATTGCCTTACCTCCCTTATCCTAACTCATTTGTACATACTGTATATAGACTTTTTCTACTGTATTATTGACTGTATGTTTGTTTATTTCATGTGTAACTCTGTGTTGTTGTATGTGTCGAACTGCTGTGCTTTATCTTGGCCAGGTCGCAGTTGCAAATGAGAACTTGTTCTCAACTAGCCTACCTGGTGAAATAAAACTAGATATTATTTTAATTCTCTTTTAGCCAGGTAAATACTGATCGTCTTTTCTTATTATCTGCTAAGCCAATGTCATCGAAAGGAGACTAAGGTGCAGAGTGGTAAGTGTTCATGATCTTTAATACTCAGAACACCAAACAAAAACAACAAAAGGAATAACGAACGTCATGTTCTGCCGGCTTCACAGAGCTAACAATAAACAAGATCCCATCCTAGACAGCTGCCTCTGTTTGGGAACCACACTCGGCCAAAACCAAAGAAATACAAAACATAGAATGCCCACCCCACATCACACCCCGACCTCACCAAATAGAGAAATAAAAAGGCTCTCTAAGGTCAGGGCGTGACAGTACCCCACCCCCAAAGGTGTGAACACCTAAACCTATAGGGGAGGGTCCGGGTGGGCATCTACCCTTGGTGGCGGTTCCGGTTCGGGGCGTAGCCCCCGCTCCACCTCTGACTACCCCCATTTTGGTTGCGCCTCTGGTGCGGGGACCCTTGTTGCCGGCCCCGGACAGGGGACCCTCGCCGTAGGCTCCGGACTAGGGACCCTCGCATCAGGCCCCGGGACTCGGGACCGTGGCTGGAGGCTCTGGACTGGGGACCGTCGCTGGAGGCTACGGACAGGGGACCGTCGCTGGTGGCTCCGTGCCATGGATCCTTACTGCAGGCTTCATGCCATGGATCATCACTGGGGGCTTCATGCCATGGATCATCACTGGGGGCTTCGTGCCATGGATCATCACTGGAGGCTTCGGGCCATGGATCATCACTGGAGGCTGGGTTCCTGGAGCTGGCACAGGATATACTGGGCCGTGGAGCCGCACTGGAGGTCTGGCACAACCCGTCCTGACTGGATGCTCACCCTAGCCCTGCAACTGCAGGGCGTTGGCACAGGACGCACTGGGCTGTGAAAGCGCACCAGAGACACTGTGCGTAGAGCCGGCACAGGATATACTGGACCGAGGAGGCGCACTGGAGGTCTTTAGCATAGAGCTGGCACCACCCCTCCTGGCTGGATGCTCACCCTAGCCTGGCAACTGCAGGGCGATGGCACTGGACGTACTGGGCTGTGGAGACGCACCGGAGACAGAGTGCGCAGAGCCGGCGCAGGATATCCTGGACCGAAGAGACGCACTGGAGGCCAGATGCCCAGAGCATCTGACCATCCGTCCTGGCTAAATGCCCACTCTGGCTCGACAAATGTGAGGAACTGGCACAGAGCGCACCGGGCTGTGCATGCGCACCGGTGACACACGGCGCAGAGCCGCATAGCATGGTGCCTGACTAGTCACTCTCTCCCCACGGTAAGCACGGGGAGTTGGCTCAGGTCTATAACCTGACTCCGCCAATCTCCCCATGTGCCTCTCCCGATGTGCCTCTCCCCATGTGCCTCCCCCCAAAAAATGTTGTGCATGCTTCGTCGTGCCAACTCCTCGTATCTTCGCCGTTCCGCCATTGCTGCTTCTAGCTACACCTTAGGATGGCGATATTCTCCAGCCTGCGCCCATGTCCATTCCTCCAGAAAACACTGCTTGGTCTTTTTGTGGTGGGATATTCTGTGACGTTTGTCGTCGAAAGGAGACTAAGGTGCAGCGTGGTAAGTGTTCATGATCTTTAATACTCAGAATACCAAACAAAAACAACAAAAGGAATAACGAATGTCACGTTCTGCCGGCTTCACAGAGCTAACAATAAACAAGATCCCACAATATAGGTGGGAAAACAGGCTACCTAAGTATGATTCCCAATCAGAGACAACGATAGACAGCTGCCTCTGATTGGGAACCACACTCGGCCAAAACCAAAGAAATACAAAACATAGAATGCCCACCCCACATCACACCCTGACCTCACCAAATAGAGAAATAAAACGGCACTCTAAGGTCAGGGTAGGACAGCCATTACAATTATAACTGGCTATACCTATTTCAGCACTTACCATAATGAGACACAGGTTTCAATTCTATTTATCAAAATACATGTTTGTAAACTTACAATTAAAAAGTAACATGATCATTGAGTGTCTATATAGCTGTACCATGATATTTGCATTGCTACTAAGTAAACCTACAATTGGTCCCCCCTATTCCACCTGCTAAAAGCCCTCCTCATCCCGAGTTGGGTTGTCATCCCAATGCCTGGCAGACCACCCCGACCCACAATATGCCACAGCCCTGAAAAGACTGGGATCCATCCTTCGAAAAAGAACACACAGTGCCATTTACAGAACAGAAGTAGATTAACCGACAAATGCATTTCCATCACCCACACCTCAATTTGTATTATATATAATTAGTCTACAGATGGAATATGCCTCTGATACTGAGAATGGCTAGAAGGTTATTATTCTAGAAACAACTAGAGGTTTGAAAAGGTGACAGACTAACTCTCCCATTTCAATAATTCACTATGCCTGAATTTGCAGATGTGTTTTGTTTACTAAGATTGTTTCCCCTTCTCTCTCTCTCTCTAATTCTCTCTCTCTCTCTCTCTCTCTCTCTCTCTCTCTCTCTCTCTCTCTCTCTCTCTCTCTCTGTCTCATTCTCTCTCTCTCTACTCTCTCTCTGTCTCATTCTTCTCTCTCTCTCTCTCTCTCTCTCTCTCTCTCTCGCTCTCTCTCTCTCTAATTTTCCTTTCTCTCTCTCTCTCTCTGTCTAATTCTCCTCTATACTCTCTCTCTCTCTCTCTCTCTGTCTCATTCTCTCCCTCTCTACTCTCTCTCTCTGTCTCATTCTCTCTCTCTCTACTCTCTCTCTGTCTCATTCTCTCTCTCTCTCTGTCTCATTCTCTCTCTCTCTCTCTCTTCTCTCTCTCTCTCTCTCTCTCTCTCTCTCTCTCTCTCTCTCTGTCTCATTCTCTCTCTCTCTGTCTCATTCTCTTTCTCTCTCTCTTTCTCTCTCTCTCTGTCTCTCTCTCTCACTCTCTGTCTCATTCTCTCATTCTCATTCTCTCTCTCCCTCTGTCTCATTTTTTCTCTCTCTCTCTCTCTCTCTCTCTCTCTCTGTCTCTCTCTCTCTCTCTCTCTCTCTCTCTCTCTCTCTCTCTCTGTCTCTCTCTCTCTCTCTCTCTCTCTCTCAGGACACAGTGTCAGTCCACAGGCCTAGTTTCTATGCAGACAGGTTCTACAAGTTCTGCAGCACCACTGTCTTCAGAAAGAGCTGCTGTGAGTAGAAACACATTCACTACATAAATGCTTCACAAATCATCTATAACTGTACAGCTGTGTGACATGACCATGCATTTATTTGTTCACATTTATTAATCCTTTATAGATCAGGAAATACAGTTATATATGAATCCCATTTATGTAGTGCTTATGAAGCATATATGAATGCATTTAAAATAAAACAGGAACGATATTTCTGATCAGAAACAATATATTGAGATTGAGTAATTGATTCATTGAGTTTTCCTTCTGACTGATTTCATTATCCTCTGTCCTCCCCCTCCTTCTCTCATCTTCTCCTCCCACCCAGCCCTGAGGTCTTCTCCCTCCAAGAGGGGGCGAGGAGGGGCTCTGCCCACACCCAAAAACAGTGTCCAAACACAGCTGTCCATAGAGAGAGAGGAGAACCAGGAGAACGAGGAGCTGCACCTCAGAGCGGCTCGCGGCTCCCGCCTGCTGGAGGAGGACGGTAAGACAGTTACTACACTCCACATCCATGCAGAGGGGGACCTGAAAATGGCAGACAAGTGTTTGAGGACCGAGCTCTTTTCAACACAAGCTATTTAGATGTCGTGTCATGTTCTCTAGTGGTAGATTACTAATACTGATGCTGTTTTCAATGTCAGCAATTTAATGAGTATTTAATTCAAAATGGGGGTTGAATGGGTCTCTATCTCTCTCTCTCTCTCTTTCTCTCTCTCTCTCTCTCTCTGTCAGGTCAGAGAGAGCACCCCCACACCCCTCCATCTTTTGAGGATGCGACCACAGCATCCATTGCGACCACTCTCTCCTCCAACAACTCTCTCCCTACCACACCATTTGACACACCAGAACACCCACGCTTCAGGTACATGTATACACACACACACACACACACACACACACACACACACACACACACACACACACACACACACACACACACACACACACATATTCCTACATTTACACACACACACACATACTCCTACATTTACACACACACACACACACACACACACACACACACACACACACACACACACACACACTCCTACATTTACACACACACACACACACACACACACACACTCCTACATTTACACACACACACACACACACACACACACACACACACACACACACACTCCTACATTTACACACACACTCCTACATATACACACTCACCTGTCCCTGTTCTACCCTTCAGGAGGCCAACTCACTCTCCACGGGACCGTGAAGACAGGTAAGCAGTCTTATTTCTTACCCTTCAATCCAACACATCTCATCCCATCTGACCATTCTGACTGTGATTGAAGTTCTGATGTCACATCCTGTGCTGTCCCATATAGTTTCAGGTCACAGCTGGAAGTAGTGGAGGTGCACGAGCAAACCGTCACTGTGGCGGTGGAGGTGAAGAGGGAACCTACAACCAGGTACACACACACACACACACACACACACACACACACACATCTGACTGTAGCGTTTCTATCTCTGTCACAGTGTGGTTCCAGAGGACCTTCAGGACTCTAAAGTAACAGAGGAGAAAGTCATCACACAGGCCACAGCTGCTGCCCCCACCTCCTCTACACCTCCTTCAACCCCTCCTTCCTCCTCCACCCCTCCATCCTCCACCCCTCCCTCCTCATTCCCTCCAGCGTCCACTCTCCCTCATTCACTTCCTCCCTCAATCTCTTCCTCCTCTGCCCCTCACTCTAACTCCACTCTGCCCTATTCTTTCACTCATCCTTCCTCCACCCCTCAGTCATCAGCTGTCATCGCCTCCACTCTTCCACGCTCTGCAGTCCCTCAAGACTCCGCCTCTCCCTCTTCCACCACTCATGCATCTACCCACCCCTCCTCCTCTCCCCATTCTTCACTCCTTCCCACCACCCCTCCCTCCTCTCTCCCTCCGATCCCCCAGGTGACAGCGGAACGCTATTCGTCCAATCATCTGTCTGTCACCTCGTCCGTCAGCCACAACTCACTGGAGGGGGAGGTGCCAGTCTCTGACATCTACTTCGTAAGTCGTGTGTGTGCGTGTGTGTATTCTTGACTGCTTGTGTGTGTGTGTGTGCATGTGTGCGTGACTGCTTGTGTGTGTGTGTGTGTGTGTGTGTGGATGACTGCTTGTGTGTGTGTGTGTGTGTGCATGCGTGCGTGCGTGTGTTGAGTGTGACAGCTGTTTTTGTTTACTGGGGTGTTGGTTTTCTTACTGTTGGGCAGTAAGGACAGCAAGTTTGAGGGTGAGGGTGTGTGTCGTTTGCTGCTATCGATCATTAATCACAAAGTGGGGCTTTAAAGCATGTGGTGATAGAGGTTGAATTGAATCCTGAGACACCACATGCTGGATTATAACTATACTGCTGAAACAGCAACGGGGAGAGACTACAGAATACTGCACTAAAAGTCTGTTCTGTGTTGTGTTGTGTGTATTGCATGATGTTTGCATGGTGCATGTGTGTTGCTCATGCCTGGCCGATCCATATTAATCCAGTCATGTGATTCATAATCACTCAGTCATGTGGTTCATAATCACTCAGTCATGTGATTCATAATCCCTCAGTCATGTGATTCATAATCCCTCAGTCATGTGATTCATAATCACTAAATCATGTGATTCATAATCCCTCAATCATGTGATTTATAATCCCTCAATCATGTGATTCATAATCCCTCAGTCATGTGATTCATAATCACTCAGTCATGTGATTCATAATCACTCAGTCATGTGATTTATAATCCCTCAGTCATGTGATTCATAACCCCTCAGTCATGTGATTCATAATCACTAAATCATGTGATTTATAATCCCTCAATCATGTGATTCATAATCCCTCAGTCATGTGATTCATAATAACAAAGACATGTTATTCATAATCCCTTAATCATGTGCTTAATAAACCCTCAGTCATGTGATTCATAATCCCTCAGTCATGTGATTCATAATCCCTCAGTCATGTGATTTATAATCCCTCAGTCATGTGATTCATAATCCCTCAGTCGTGTGATTTATAATCCCTCAGTCATGTGATTCATAATCCCTCAGTCATGTGATTCATAATCCCTCAGTCATGTGATTCATAATCCCTCAGTCGTGTGATTTATAATCCCTCAGTCATGTGATTCATAATCCCTCAGTCATGTGATTCATAATCACTAAATCATGTGATTCATAATCCCTCAGTCGTGTGATTTATAATCCCTCAGTCATGTGATTCATAATCCCTCAGTCATGTGATTCATAATCCCTCAGTCATGTGATTCATAATCCCTCAGTTGTGTGATTTATAATCCCTCAGTCATGTGATTTATAATCCCTCAGTCATGTGATTCATAATCCCTCAGTCATGTGATTTATAATCCCTCAGTCATGTGATTCATAATCCCTCAGTCATGTGATTTATAATCCCTCAGTCATGTGATTCATAATCCCTCAGTCATGTGATTTATAATCCCTCAGTCATGTGATTCATAATCCCTCAGTCATGTGATTTATAATCCCTCAGTCATGTGATTCATAATCCCTCAGTCGTGTGATTTATAATCCCTCAGTCATGTGATTTATAATCCCTCAGTCATGTGATTCATAATCCCTCAGTCATGTGATTCATAATCCCTCAGTCATGTGATTCATAATCCCTCAGTCATGTGATTTATAATCCCTCAGTCATGTGATTCATAATCACTAAATCATGTTCACTTATAAAACGGTTCTTTGGCTGTCCCCATAGGAGAACCCTTTGAAGAACCCCTTTTGGTTCCAAGCAGAACCCTTTAGATTCCAGTTAGAACCCTTTCCACAGAGAGTTCTACATGGAACCCAAAAGAGTTCAACATGGAACCAAAAAGGGTTCTCCTATGCAGACAGCCGCAGAACCCTTTAGGAACCCTATTTTCTAAGAGTGTAATGGTGAGAGGTTAGCATGTCTTGGGGGTATGATATGTGGGCGTCTGAGACAAAACAGCAGAAATTGGTCCCTGTCCCAATACTGTTGGAGCTAACTGTACAGTATGTTCTTTCTTCATCCATTTTGGAGGTGTATTGTTCCATCTTCATTCTCTTTTTACTCTCTCTCCGCTGTCCCATCCAACCCCTGTCACACTCCCTCTGTCTGTGTCTGTGTATGTTTTCTCTCTCTCTCTCTCTCTCTCTCTCTCTCTCCTCTCTCTCTGTGTCTCTGTCTCTCAATTTCGCTGTCTTCCTTTCTCTCAATTTCGCTGTCTTCCTTTCTCTCTCTTTCTCCCTCCCTCTCTCTCTCTGTCTCTCTCTCTCTCTCTCTCTCTCTCTCTTTCTCTCTCTGTATGTCCCTCTCTCTCTTTCTGTCTGTGTCTGTGTCTGTCTGTGTCTGTGTCTCTGTCTCTCTCTCTCTCTCTCTCTCTCTCTCTCTTTCTCTCTGTATGTCCCTCTCTCTTTCTGTCTGTGTCTCTTTCTTTTTGTCTCTTTTTGTCTCTCTCTTTTTGTCTCTTTTTGTCTCTCTCTTTTTGTCTCTCTCTTTGTCTCTCTCTTTGTCTCTTTCTCTCTAGCCGTTCTCCCTCTGTTTCTCATACTCTTACCTTTTCCATTTCTCTTCATCTACTCCCCTATCCTTACATGTGTCTGTGTGTGTGTCTTGTGTCTGCATGTGTGTATGTGTATTATCAGTATGCTGATGGGAGATACTGGGTGTACTCCCCAATTCTGGGTCGTAAGAAACTCAACTCAAGCTCAAGCTGCAATGTAAGTCACGGCTGCTGGTTGCACAAGCCCTAGTTTTGTAGTGTAACGTAAAGTGTTGATTACTTGTGTAGGCTTCCTTCCCCTGATTCTGAGCTTGTTGTGCCCATCTTAAATCAACCACTACCCTACCTAGCCCCTTAGGCACTTTTTGTAGCCATGTGTGAGCAAAATGGAACACCTACCACATGAAACTAACACCTACCACATGAAACTAACACCTACCACATGAAACTAACACCTACCACATGGAACTAACACCTACCACATGGAACTAACACCTACCACATGAAACTAACACCTACCACATGGAACTAACACCTACCACATGGAACTAACACCTACCACATGGAACTAACACCTACCACATGAAACTAACACCTACCACATGGAACTTACACCTACCACATGAAACTAACACCTACCACATGAAACTAACACCTACCACATGAAACTAACACCTACCACATGAAACTAACACCTACCACATGAAACTAACAACTACCACATGAAACTAACACCTACCACATGGAGCTATATAGGACTTGTAGAATGTCTTCCTCCCTAAATGTACGTGTCTCTCTCACTCCTCCTCCTGGTCTTGTGGTTGTACTGCCTGTGTGTGTGTCTGCTGCCTCTGCTGGTTGGCTGGTGTAACAACAGAATCAGGAGGACAGGAGCTGGATGTACTCTCCGCTGCACTACGGCTCAGAGTCGAGACATGGCTCTGATGGGGAGAGCCAGACGGTAAGTGTGCAATTCATTAATACCCCACGCAGAGAAGTGCTTACTTGGCTCATACACTAACTCTCACTCTCCCTCTCTCCCTCTCTCTCAAATTCCTCTTTTATTTTCTTACTAGTAAGTTGTGTGAAGTGTCCAATGTAAGCAAATCACTTGAGAGGATTGAAGACTACTGACTGAAGCTGTGATGCTTTACGAAGCCCCATGAATCTTCTACAGCGTTCTATAACCCTTGTGGCCCAAGCTGCATGTGAAGGCTAGTTTTACCCACTGGGATGAAGAAGTACTCTGTGGGAAGACTTATTGAAATGAAATGTTTCTACTTCGGCACCACTTTCCCCAACACACACACACATACCTACACGCACGCACACACACACACACACACACACACACACACACACACACACACACACACACACACACACACACACACACACACACACACACACACACACACACAACCACCATTGCTTCCTAAAAAAGTATGCAACAATACTGATTGATTTGCCACAGAGTCAACTCAAATATAAAAGGATGCATAATCATCAATGGGGTTATTGTGAATAAAACCATAGTGCACCCATTTCAAACATTAGCTAAGACATCCCAGACAGTTTCTGTCATTCAGTTCTGTAGTTGTTCATGTTTTACTTTTGTGACTTGTGCTTGTCTCAAAGCCATGTGTTCATGTTTTATCTTGTATTGAATAGGATTTATTATATTGTAATATCAGGTTTTGGACTCCTATGGTTAAATGTTGGAGAGGTTTTTTTTTATGAAGCAAAACTTTTTCTCTCAGTTGTTGTATATAATGTTTTACTGTGTCTGGTGGTGATGGCTTTACATTCAGCTCAATTATGTGTGGTGTGTTGTGATTGGGCTATGCAAAATAGCGTTGTTTTGCGTTCTCACGGGGCACATTGTTCATGAAAACCTGAACATTTCATTGAGCTTTTAGCACTTTAAGAATTAACATTCTGCAAATGTTTTTTGAATCCATAATATATTTTGTGAATTGTAAATAGTGTGAGTGATAGTGAGCCAGAGAGTTAGAAAGTGAAAGAGGATATTGCACTTTGTCTTGGTCAATAATATAAAAGGTCAAGGGTTAAAAAAGATTCTAAAGTTGTTCCAGTCCAGGGAAGTATTTAATCATCTCCATCCTTCTAAAGGTGCAATCTGTAACTTCTCATTCCCCCTGCGGCAAGAATCACAATCGACCTTAAACAAAACACAAAGAAAACATATTTCGTAAGATTTTGCCAATGATATATACGACATTCCGCATCGGTCCCCCGAAAAGCATTGAGCCGAATTTACAGATTACAGATTGTCCCTTGAAGACAAATCACCACTGGCTGTTTGTGTATAAAGTATGTGGACAAGGGGTTAGAGCTTATCATCATATCAAATAAAATAATATATTGTTTAAGAAGCATTGAATTTGTTGGATTATCTAATTTCTCTCACAAACCCATTTTGGTTACGACTTTGTTTAACTTCCTATGGAACATAATGGATGCTATTTATTTATTTATGTACTGGTGCAAATACTTGACAAATCTGACTCATAGAGCTACTATAATGAACAGACCTGCAGAAGCTCAAGAGCATTTCACTGGAAAACTGGATAGAAATCTTTGTTTTGTGTAGTTTTTGCCACCAGGTGGCAGCGTTATCCTGCTTAGAATACTTGAGCATATTGACATAACTGTAACTCTATTCTGAAATTCAATGCCAATATTTTCATGCACATTTGTTCCTCATTTCCCATATGAGGATTTTTTGTTTGTGTTCTTGTCTCTTTTAAAAGTCTGTGAGTCTGATCATCAATGTTTGCTGTTTTCTGTTCTGTTCTGTTCTGTTCTGTTCTGTTCTGAGAGAGAGAGAGAGAGAGAGAGAGAGAGAGAGAGAGAGAGAGAGAGAGAGAGAGAGAGAGAGAGAGAGAGAGAGAGAGAGAGAGAGAGAGAGAGAGAGAGAGAGAGAGAGAGAGAGAGAGAGAGAGAGAGAGAGAGAGAGAGAGAGAGAGAGAGAGAGAGTAGAGAGGGAGAGAATGAGACAGAGAGAGAGAGAGAGAGAGAGAGTATAGAGGGAGAATTAGACAGAGAGAGAGAGAGAGAAAGGGAAAATTAGAGAGAGACTTGGAGCTAAAATAAAACATCTGCCTAGGGTGAATATGACTCAATCTCACTCAATCTGAGGCTTGTTTAGTCTCAGGCAACACATTTCTATTTCTCCACACACACACTCCTACATTTACACACACTCCTACATATACACACTCACCTGTTCTCTCCACCTCTACCACAGAAGGGGAAAACCTACAGTTCTCTCCACCTCTACCACAGAAGGGGAAAACCTACAGTTCTATCCACCTCTACCACAGAAGGGGAAAACCTACAGTAAAATATGAAATTGATGAGAGAAATATAGTCAAAAGAAAGGGCATAACAGAATTGAGCTGTTTGTGAATTTCACTGTGGGTATGTGTGAGTATGTGTGTGTGAATGTCATTGTGGGTATGTGTGTTTGTTTGTGTGTGTGAATGTCATTGTGGGTATGCGTGCATGTGTGTGTGTGTGTGTGTGAGTGTGAATGTCATTGCGGGTGTTAACTCAGCCCTGTCTGGCCATAATGGAATCTCTGATGGACAGGGATCAAAGGCTGCTGGTCCAATCTTCTCCTTTAATGAAAACAAGATTCCTCTTTTCTCTTCCCTCACTCCCTCTTTCTCTCTCTTCATCTCCTCTCTCTCATACACTGACTGTACAAAACATTAAGGACACCTGCTCTTTCCATGACATATACTGACCAGGTGAATCCAGGTGAAAGCTATGATCCCTTATTGATGTCACTTGTTAAATCCACTTCAATCAGTGTAGATGAAGGGGAGGAGACATGTTAAAGAAGACAAATGAGACATGGATTGTGTATGTGTGCTATTCAGAGGGTTAATAGCCAAGACAAAAGATTTAACCTCTACAGGTTCCGTGTCCCTAAACCGGGACGGTTGTTGCTAAATATGCGATAACGTGACTAGAATGATGCTGTAAACAACAGCCAATTCTGTGACATAAACATGTTTCTTATGGGCAGAAAGCTTCAATTCTTGTTCATCTAACTGCACTGTCCAATTTACAGTAGGTATTACAGCGAAATAATACCATGCTATTGTTTGAGGAGAGTGCACAGCAACAACATGCTTTTATCACGACAACTGGTTTGATACATTCACCTCTGAAGGTAAATGATGTACTTTCATTCAGTAATCTGGCTCTGATTTGTCATCCGGAGGGTCCCAAAGATAAAATGTAGTGTGGTTTTGTTTGAATTTTTTTTATATTCAAATGTAGGAACTGGGTTCTACAGTTTGACCCAAATGCAGCCTCTGGCTCCACCAGCTACTGGGTTTTTCACACTCAACAGTTTCCCGTGTGTATCAAGAATGGTCCACCAAGGACATCCAGCCAACTTGACATGACTGTGGAAAGCATTGGAAGCAACATGGGCCAGTATCCCCGTGGAACACTTTTAGGAAGGTGTTCTTAATGATTTGTACACTCAGTGTAGATTCTAACTAGTGTTTAGCTGGGAAAAATAGCTAAAACATTGTTGAAAAGCAAGGAAGACATTTTATCGATGTCTCCTGCATACAGAAATTGCAAATGATATGGTGCAGTAAATCAACGAGGAGAGAAGTAAATACACTAAATGCACAACAGGCTTGAACTTTGAAAAGTATGAGAGAGACAGAAGAAGTGCTAGGTAGCCTTAAGGACCCTACTGGGTTAAAAATGACATATATTATCTATAGAGGAATCCCTCACAATGATGAATGCATGACTCATATTCACATACCTGCTGTAAGGTCAAGTGTGTGCGGTGGTGGAAAAAGTACCCAATTTTTATACTTGAGGAGAAGTAAAGATACCTTGATATACAGTGGGGCAAAAAAAGTAGTTAGTCAGCCACCAATTGTGCAGGTTCTCCCACTTAAAAAGATGAGAGAGGCCTGTAATTTTCATCATAGGTACACTTCAACTATGACAGACAAAATGAGGAAAAAAATCCAGAAAAACACATTGTAGGATTTTTAATTAATTAATTTGCAAATTATGGTGGAAAATAAGTATTTGGTCACCTACAAACAAGCAAGATTTCTGGCCCATACAGACCTGTAAGTTCTTCTTTAAGAGGCTCCTCTGTCCTCCACTCGTTACCTGTATTAATGGCACCTGTTTAAACTTGTTATCAGTATAAAAGACACCTGTCCACAACCTCAAACAGTCACACTCCAAACTCCACTATGGCCAAGACCAAAGAGCTGTCAAAGGACACCAGAAACAAAATTGTAGACCTGCACCAGGCTGGGAAGACTGAATCTGCAATAGGTAAGCAGCTTGGTTTGAAGAAATCAACTGTGGGAGCAATTATTAGGAAATGGAAGACATACAAGACCACTGATAATCTCCCTCGATCTGGGGCTCCACAAGATCTCACCCCACTGTAAATTACTAATATAAATGAAGAAAAAGTGAGTCACCCAGTAAAATTCTACAAGAGTAAAAGTAAAAAGGGATTTGGTTTTAGATACACTTAAGTATGAAAAGTAAATGTAATTGCTCAAATATACTTAAGTGTGAAAAGTAAATATAATTGCTCAAATACACTTAAGTATGAAAAGTAAATATAATTGCTCAAATATACTTAAGTATGAAAAGTAAATGTAATTGCTCAAATATACTTAAGTATGAAAAGTAAATATAATTGCTCAAATATACTTAAGTATGAAAAGTAAATATAATTGCTCAAATACACTTAAGTATGAAAAGTAAATATAATTGCTCAAATATACTTAAGTATGAAAAGTAAATATAATTGCTCAAATATACTTAAGTATGAAAAGTAAATGTAATTGCTCAAATATACTTAAGTATGAAAAGTAAAATGTAATTGATCAAATATATAAATAAATATATATATATAAATATTAAAAGTATAGATAATTTCAAATTCCTTATATTAACCAAACCAAACGGCACAATTGTGTTGTTTTTTAAATTTACGGATAGCCAGGGGTACACTCAGACATTATTTACAAATAAAGCATTTGTGTTTAGTGAGTCCACAAGATCAGAGGCAGTAGGGATGACCAGAGATGTTCTCTTTAAGTGTGGGAATTAGACCATTTTCCTGTCCTGCTAAGCATTCAAGATATAACGAGTACTTTTGGGTGTCAAGGAAAATGTATGGAATAGAAAGTACATTCTTTTCTTTAGGAATGTAGTTGAGTAAAAGTAAAAGTTGTCAAAAATATAAATAGTAAATTAAACTACAGATACCCCAAGAAACAACTTAAGTAGTACTTTAAAGTATTTTTATTGAAGTACTTTACACCACTGAGTGTGTGTGCTGAGAAATGTGTTTGACTCTATAGCTGTATTAGCATTCCACAGAGAAACAGAAACAGGTTCAAGAGCCTTGAGAAAGAGGGGAGAGAGAAAGAGGGGAGAGAGAAAGAGGGGAGAGAGAAAGAGGGGAGAGAGAAAGAGGGGAGAGAGAAAGAGGGGAGAGAGAAAGAGGGGAGAGAGAAAGAGGGAGAGAGAAAGAGGGGAGAGAGGGAAACAAAAGGGTTTAAGAGTGAGAGTGAAGGTGAAGAATGATTGCTGTGTCTTTGCAGCAATAATCAGAATGTGATCTGAATTTCGTGCTGTTGGTTTGGGAATTTGGGATGATGTCTGGATGGCATCACATTGGACCAAGACATACAGCGCATTCGGAAAGTATTCAGACCCCTTCCCTTTTCCCCACATTTTGTTACGCTACAGCCTTATTCTAAAATGAATCTGCATTTTTTTCTGTATTTCTGTTTTTCATTAGTGATAAATTAGCAAAAAGCCTGTTTTTGTCTTGTCATTATGGCGTATTGTGTGTAGATTGACGAGGGGAAAAAACAATTGAATCCATTTTAAAATGAGGCTCTAACATTAAAAAAGAAAGCACTGTACATAGACACACACCGTTTGCCACCGCTGAGGTCTCCACCAGGTCCGTGCCATTGTAACTTCCTTCTGGCGGTGCTCTCTTGACATCTATGATGATCTATACACCTGGCTGTCGTCACAGCGATTGGTGTTCATTTACATTCTCAAGGCATGGTGTTTGTGTGCTTGTACAGTACATGTGTATGTATGTCTGTGCAGTGCCAGTCGGCTTCCATACAGTCTCTCTGGTCCAGGTATCATTGACCTTTTTGACCTTTTCTTTATCTTTGCCATGTAGTATGCATCGTTCTCTCTGGACGGAAGTACTTCCTGTTTTCATCTGTCTCTATCCCCTTGGTCTCCCTTTGTGTGTGTGTGTGTTTAATATGTGTGTGCTTCTCTTCCTGTAGCCTAAACTACCCTAAACTACTCTCTCCTGCCAAACATAAGCACTCTGTCATCACCTTGTCAAAATGTCTCTGAACACAACACTGCTGAAGGAATCTGACTCTTTTCTCATTCTCTTTTACTCTTGTTGTAGGAGTTTTAAAAAGCCTTATGAGCTCTGGCTCTTTACAGTTTTCATGGGGGACATAGCAGTTGCACTGGCCGACAGGAAACCGTGACCTAATGGGCTCCAGGGACCTGTTAGTAAGGGCGAATGAAAGCCCAAGGATGTTATCAGGAGATTCTGGCGCAGGATGATGATGCGTGATGCCCCAGTGAAGCAGGAGCAGATGGCTAGGCAGATGACACGCCTCAGTGGCAATAAAATGAGGGCTCACTGGCAATGCAAAAATGTGTGTGTGATGTGTGTGTGTGTATGTACAGTGAGGGAAAAAAGTATTTGATCCCCTGCTGATTTTGTATGTTTGCCCACTGACAAGGAAATGATCAGTCTATAATTTTAATGGTAGGTTTATTTGAACAGTGAGAGACAGAATAACAAAACAAAAAAATCCAGAAAAACGCAGGTCAAAAATTGTATAAATTGATTTGCATTTTAATGAGGGAAATAAGTATTTGACCCCCGCTCAATCAGAAAATGTTCTGGCTCCCAGGTGTCTTTTATACAGGTAATGAGCTGAGATTAGGAGCACACTCTTAAAGGGAGTGCTCCTAATCTCAGTTTGCTACCTGTATAAAAGACACCTGTCCACAGAAGCAATCAATCAGATTCCAAACTCTCCACCATGGCCAAGACCAAAGAGCTCTCCAAGGATGTCAGGGACAAGATTGTAGACCTACACAAGGCTGGAATGGGCTACAAGACCATCGCCAAGCAGCTTGGTGAGAAGGTGACAACAGTTGGTGAGATTATTCGCAAGTAAAAGAAACACAAAATAACTGTCCATCTCCCTCAGCCTGGGGCTCCATGCAAGATCTCACCTCGTGGAGTTGCAATGATTATGAGAACGGTGAGGAATCAGCCCAGAACTACACGGGAGGATCTTGTCAATGATCTCAGCTGGGACCATAGTCACCAAGAAAACAATTGGTAACACACTACACCGTGAAGAACTGAAATCCTGCAGTGCCTGCAAGGTCTCCCTGCTCAAGAAAGCACATATACATGCCCATCTGAAGTTTGCCAATGAACACTTGAATGTTTCAGGGGACAACTGGGTGAAAGTGTTGTGGTCAGATGAGACCAAAATGGAGCTCTTTGGCATCAACTCAACTCGCCGTGTTTGGAGGAGGAGGAATGCTGCCTATGACCCCAAGAACACCATCCCCATCGTCAAACATGGAGGTGGAAACATTATGCTTTGGGGGTCTTTTTCTGCTAAGGGGACAGGACAACTTCATCGCATCAAAGGGACGATGGACTGGGCCATGTATAGTCAAATCATGGGTGAGAACCTCCTTCCCTCAGCCAGGGCATTAAAAATGGGTCGTGTATGGGTATTCCAGCATGACAATGACCCAAAACACACAGACAAGGCAACAAAGGAGTGGCTCAGAAGAAGCACATTAAGGTCCTGGAGTGACCTAGCCAGTCTCCAGACCTTAATCCCATAGAAAATCTGTGGAGGGAGCTGAAGGTTCGAGTTGCCAAACGTCAGCCTCGAAACCTTAATGACTTGGAGAAGATCTGCAAAGAGGAGTGGGACAAAATCCCTCCTGAGATGTGTTTAAACCTGGTGGCCAACTACAAGAAACGTCTGACCTCTGTAATTTCCAACAAGGGTTTTGCCACCAAGTACTAAGTCATGTTTTTCAGAGGGGTCAAATACTTATTTCCCTCATTAAAATGCAAATCAATTTATACAATTTTTGACATGTGTTTTTCTGGATTATTTTGTTGTTATTCTGTCTCTCACTGTTCAAATAAACCTACCATTAAAATTATAGACTGATCATTTCTTTGTCAGTGGGCAAACGTACAAAATCAGCAGGGGATCAAATACTTTTCCCCCTCACCGTATGTGTGAGTGTGTGTTTGTGTGTGTGGTTAGGGTCTCCTCTCACTCTGTCATTAGCTCTGATTGAGGCCTTTAATTTTCCTCTCAGCGTTCACCCACTACACTACAAACACACACACGCACGCACACACTATACATCGTGCATGGTCGTATGTATGTGGACATGCATGTGTGAGTATGTGTGCTGGCAAGTTTCTGTATGGCATGTGTGTGTATTTTGTATACTCTGAGAAAGCAAACAGTGGCCTGTGGTGGCCCAGTTCCCTCTCTGAAACAGTGGCCTGTGGTGGCCCAGTTCCCTCTCTGAAACAGTGGCCTGTGGTGGCCCAGTTCCCTCTCTGAAACAGTGGCCTGTGGTGGCCCAGTTCCCTCTCTGAAACAGTGGCCTGTGGTGGCCCAGTTCCCTCTCTGAAACAGTGGCCTGTGGTGGCCCAGTTCCCTCTCTGAAACAGTGGCCTGTGGTGGCCCAGTTCCCTCTCTGAAACAGTGGCCTGTGGTGGCCCAGTTCCCTCTCTGAAACAGTGGCCTGTGGTGGCCCAGTTCCCTCTCTGAAACAGTGGCCTGTGGTGGCCCAGTTCCCTCTCTGAAACAGTGGCCTGTGGTGGCCCAGTTCCCTCTCTGAAACAATGGCCTGTGGTGGCTCAGTTCCATCTCTGAAACAGTGGCCTGTGGTGGCCCAGTTCCCTCTCTGAAACAGTGGCCTGTGGTGGCCCAGTTCCCTCTCTGAAACAGTGGCCTGTGGTGGCCCAGTTCCCTCTCTGAAACAGTGGCCTATGGTGGCCCAGTTCCCTCTCTGAAACAGTGGCCTGTGGTGGCCCAGTTCCCTCTCTGAAACAGTGGCCTGTGGTGGCCCAGTTCCCTCTCTGAAACAGTGGCCTGTGGTGGCCCAGTTCCCTCTCTGAAACAGTGGCCTGTGGTGGCCCAGTTCCCTCTCTGAAACAATGGCCTGTGGTGGCCCAGTTCCCTCTCTGAAACAATGGCCTGTGGTGGCTCAGTTCCCTCTCTGAAACAATGGCCTGTGGTGGCCCAGTTCCCTCTCTGAAACAATGGCCTGTGGTGGCCCAGTTCCCTCTCTGAAACAATGGCCTGTGGTGGCCCAGTTCCCTCTCTGAAACAGTGGCCTGTGGTGGCCCAGTTCCCTCTCTGAAACAGTGGCCTGTGGTGGCCCAGTTCCCTCTCTGAAACAGTGGCCTGTGGTGGCCCAGTTCCCTGAGTTTGCAAAACTGTCATCAAGGCAAATGGTGGCTACTTTGAAGAATCTCAAATATAAAATATATTTGGATTTGTTTCACACTTTTTTGGTTACTAGATGATTCCGTATGTACATGATTCCGTATGTACATGATTCCTTACTGTACATATGGCTTTTTATGCCTCCCATGTTATCTGCAGGTGTTTTGTACATGACTACATGGATTTGTTAACAGAGCTCCTACCCCTCCCTCCCTCTCCCTTGCTTTCTCTCTCTTTCTCCATCTCCCCCCGTCTCTCTCTATCGCTTTCCCCTCTTGATTTCTGCGTAGTCTGCATGTTCTGTATCAGGGGGGAAATGGGGTGTAACAAAGCTAACGTTTCATCTGCAGGGACAACACACTAAAGCCAAGCAGCATAGAAACAACAAACAGAGAGCGATGGAGGGGGGTTGAGGAGAAAGACGGGGTTAGAATGAGTTAGAAAGAGAGAATGACAAGGAGAAAGATGGGTGGAGGTAAGAAGTGAGGAAGGAGAGAGAGAGAATGACAGAGATAGAAAGACAGAGTGAGAAAGTGGTCAAAAGAGAGAGACAGAGTGAAGAGGGAGAAAGAGAGAAAGAGAAAGAAAAAGAAAGATGGAGAATGACAGAGGGAGAGAGAGAGACAGAGAGTGAGTGTTTATTTATTTTAAATATTTGCACATTGTTACAACACTGTACATTAAAGCCCTTTGAATTGAATTGAGAGACACAGAGAGTGTGAGAGAGACAGAGACAGACAGAGACAGAGACAGAGAGATATAGAGAGATAGAGAGACAGACAGAGAGAGAGACAGAGACAGAGAGATAGAGAGAGATAGAGAGAGATAGGGAGAGAGACACAGAGAGTGTGAGAGAGACAGAGAGAGATAGAGAGACAGAGAGAGATAGAGATAGAGACACAGAGACAGAGAGAGAGAGAGAGACAGAGAGACACAGAGAGCGAGACAGAGACACAGAGACAGAGACAGAGAGAGAGACAGAGAGACACAGAGAGTGAGACAGAGACATAGAGACAGAGATAGAGAGAGAGAGACAGAGAGACACAGAGAGCGAGACAGAGACACAGAGACAGAGACAGAGATAGAGAGAGAGAGACAGAGATAGAGAGAGACAGAGAGAGAGACAGAGACACAGAGACAGAGATAGAGAGAGAGAGACAGAGAGACACAGAGAGCGAGACAGAGAGAGAGACAGAGACACAGAGACAGAGAGACACAGAGAGTGAGACAGAGACACAGAGAGTGAGACAGAGACACAGAGACAGAGATAGAGAGAGAGAGACAGAGAGACACAGAGAGCGAGACAGAGAGAGAGACAGAGACACAGAGACAGAGAGACACAGAGAGTGAGACAGAGACACAGAGAGCGAGACAGAGACACAGAGACAGAGACAGAGATAGAGAGAGAGAGACAGAGAGACACAGAGAGCGAGACAGAGACACAGAGACAGAGACAGAGATAGAGAGAGAGAGACAGAGAGACACAGAGAGCGAGACAGAGACACAGAGACACAGAGACAGAGACAGAGATAGAGACAGAGATAGAGAGAGAGAGACAGAGATAGAGAGAGAGAGAGACAGAGACAGAGAGAGAGAGACAGAGAGACACAAAGAGCGAGACAGAGACACAGAGACAGAGACAGAGATAGAGAGACAGAGAGACACAGAGAGCGAGACAGAGATAGAGAGACAGAGAGACACAGAGAGCGAGACAGAGAGAGACACAGAGACACAGAGACAGAGACAGAAATAGAGAGAGAGAGACAGAGAGACACAAAGAGCGAGACAGAGACACAGAGACAGAGACAGAGATAGAGATAGAGAGAGACAGAGAGAGAGAGACAGAGAGACACAAAGAGCGAGACAGAGACACAGAGACAGAGATAGAGAGAGAGAGACAGAGAGACACAGAGAGCGAGACAGAGACACAGAGAGCGAGACAGAGACACAGAGAGCGAGACAGAGACACAGAGACAGAGACAGAGACAGAGATAGAGAGACAGAGAGCGAGACAGAGAGACACAGAGAGCGAGACAGAGACACAGAGACAGAGACAGAGATACAGAGAGACACAGAGAGCGAGACAGACACACAGAGAGCGAGACAGAGACACAGAGACAGAGACAGAGAGCGAGACAGAGAGACACAGAGAGCGAGACAGAGACACAGAGAGCGAGACAGAGACACAGAGACAGAGATAGAGAGAGAGAGACAGAGAGACACAGAGAGCGAGACAGAGATACAGAGAGCGAGACAGAGACACAGAGAGCGAGACAGAGATAGAGATAGAGATAGAGAGACAGAGATAAAGAGAGAGAGACAGAGAGACACAGAGAGCGAGACAGAGACACAGAGAGCGAGACAGAGATAGAGACACAGAGACAGAGAGACACAGAGAGCGAGACAGAGACACAGAGACAGAGACAGAGATAGAGAGAGAGAGACACAGAGAGCGAGACAGAGACACAGAGACAGAGACAGAGATAGAGAGACAGAGATAGAGAGAGGGAGACAGAGATAGATAGAGACAGAGAGACACAAAGAGCGAGACAGAGACACAGAGACAGAGACAGAGATAGAGAGAGACAGAGAGACTCAGAGAGCGAGACAGAGAGAGAGACAGAGACAGAGACACAGAGACAGAGACAGAGATAGAGAGAGAGAGACAGAGAGACACAGAGAGCGAGACAGAGACACAGAGAGCGAGACAAAGACACAGAGACAGAGATAGAGAGAGAGAGACAGAGAGACACAGAGAGCGAGACAGAGACACAGAGACAGAGACAGAGATAGAGAGAGAGAGACAGAGAGACACAGAGAGCGAGACAGAGACAGAGACAGAGAGACACAGAGAGCGAGACAGAGACAGAGACACAGAGACAGAGACAGAGAGAGAGAGAGACAGAGAGACACAGAGAGACACAAAGAGCGAGACAGAGACACAGAGACATAGACAGAGATAGAGAGAGAGAGACAGAGATAGAGATAGAGAGAGAGACACAAAGAGCGAGACAGAGACACAGAGACAGAGACAGAGATAGAGAGAGAGAGACAGAGAGACACAGAGAGCGAGACAGAGACACAGAGACAGAGACAGAGATAGAGAGAGAGAGACAGAGAGACACAGAGAGCGAGACAGAGACACAGAGACACAGAGACAGAGACAGAGATAGAGACAGAGATAGAGAGAGAGAGACAGAGATAGAGAGAGAGAGAGACAGAGACAGAGAGAGAGAGACAGAGAGACACAAAGAGCGAGACAGAGACACAGAGACAGAGACAGAGATAGAGAGACAGAGAGACACAGAGAGCGAGACAGAGATAGAGAGACAGAGAGACACAGAGAGCGAGACAGAGAGAGACACAGAGACACAGAGACAGAGACAGAAATAGAGAGAGAGAGACAGAGAGACACAAAGAGCGAGACAGAGACACAGAGACAGAGACAGAGATAGAGATAGAGAGAGACAGAGAGAGAGAGACAGAGAGACACAAAGAGCGAGACAGAGACACAGAGACAGAGATAGAGAGAGAGAGACAGAGAGACACAGAGAGCGAGACAGAGACACAGAGAGCGAGACAGAGACACAGAGAGCGAGACAGAGACACAGAGACAGAGACAGAGACAGAGATAGAGAGACAGAGAGCGAGACAGAGAGACACAGAGAGCGAGACAGAGACACAGAGACAGAGACAGAGATACAGAGAGACACAGAGAGCGAGACAGACACACAGAGAGCGAGACAGAGACACAGAGACAGAGACAGAGAGCGAGACAGAGAGACACAGAGAGCGAGACAGAGACACAGAGAGCGAGACAGAGACACAGAGACAGAGATAGAGAGAGAGAGACAGAGAGACACAGAGAGCGAGACAGAGATACAGAGAGCGAGACAGAGACACAGAGAGCGAGACAGAGATAGAGATAGAGATAGAGAGACAGAGATAAAGAGAGAGAGACAGAGAGACACAGAGAGCGAGACAGAGACACAGAGAGCGAGACAGAGATAGAGACACAGAGACAGAGAGACACAGAGAGCGAGACAGAGACACAGAGACAGAGACAGAGATAGAGAGAGAGAGACACAGAGAGCGAGACAGAGACACAGAGACAGAGACAGAGATAGAGAGACAGAGATAGAGAGAGGGAGACAGAGATAGATAGAGACAGAGAGACACAAAGAGCGAGACAGAGACACAGAGACAGAGACAGAGATAGAGAGAGACAGAGAGACTCAGAGAGCGAGACAGAGAGAGAGACAGAGACAGAGACACAGAGACAGAGACAGAGATAGAGAGAGAGAGACAGAGAGACACAGAGAGCGAGACAGAGACACAGAGAGCGAGACAAAGACACAGAGACAGAGATAGAGAGAGAGAGACAGAGAGACACAGAGAGCGAG